>NC_030422.2:4025000-4325000 GCF_001660625.3 Ictalurus punctatus | reverse complement strand
AGTGGAATTAAATTTGAGAGTCATCATCAAGGGATCTGCAGGAAAGTAAAGAGAAAATTAGAAGATTGAGATTAGAACGAGGTCTTGGTCAGCAGAAAAGTTGCCGTGTCAACCAACAGGTAATATTATAAGAGGTAGAAGAAGAAGAAACATTTTTCATCATCAGGTAACATATTGGATTACTGTCAACATAGGGAAACAGAATCCAAGAGGGAGTGCATGCCAGGAGGAGAAAAAGGAACAACTCCACTGAGTGACCATCTGTCTTTCACACGCTTCCTCTCCCTCCTGATGTTCCATAACATGCACCCACCAACATACAGCATCCATCCCCATTCCCATTCCTCCAGCATATTATTTGAATGGTATCTCTCCAGTTTCTAAGCATACGCTATATACACTACTTATAGGCAGTTTTAATATGCAAAAAAATTTAATTGACAAACAAGCTACCATAATATATAAGTGCAGACCATTTACCATAATGCAATCAAGTTTCAATAAACAACTACCACTATTTGGATACCTTTTCTCACGATTATTTATTATTTTTTATTATTATTTACAAACTGACAGTTTCAACAAATTAATAAAAATATTTGAACACCATATATGTATATGTAAACATATATAATATGTTTTAACACATTTCTCCCTTTTTAATAATTGTTACTCTACAATTATACAGATTACCACATTCAAATTAAACCACCAAATTACATTTTATTCCCTTTATTCCTTTTTCCCTATCAAATAACCATGTTTGTCCACTATCAATATCTCTGAAATATAGAATGTTTCAAAGTTATTGCTTAGTAATTGAAAGAGAGTAAGTCACCTGTCTGACGTAGCCATTTCTCTTCTGCAGTACAGGACAAGGCAAGAAGAGACTAGAAAAGCCATGAAGCATATGACTCCTGCCTTATTTATCCCATCTACCAAAGACCCTCCCTTTAGCACAGCCCATTCACAGCAAATCTCTCTCTGTTTCTCTCTCTTCTTCTCGCTTTCTCATTTATGTATCAGATTTAAAATGTGGGAAGATCTGTTAAAACAGATTTTGAAATCATTATAATGACAACAATAATTTTATATATGGGAATTGTCAGTCTAAAGGACAACACACTAAATATAACATTTATTAACATAGAAGATAAAAAATGTAATTGTATGAAACTCCTCACTATTGTTTTATATAATATTTGTGCAATTTAGATGCACTCTGCATATTTTGAATTGAAATCTGGTTCCTGCCTGATCTTTCATGTTGGTATGTGTTAATAGATTCTATCCAAATATGGAAGTACAGTGTTCAGTTGGGTGTTTTACAAATGAACAGTGTCATAAACAGAGTTGTGGTGGTGTTTCTCCTGTGATAAAAGCAGTAAGTGACTACAGCTCAGAAGTCACTTTCTGCTTTTATCACAGGAGAAACAACATCACAGCTCTTTCTAATCCCCATAAAAAAAGAGTCGTCTCAAACCTGAAACGTTCTGCATGCACACTATACTTACCTAGGTACCCCCTAAAAAAACTTCAAACCCGTCCCATAATAAATTAACCCTAAATGTGGAACTGTGAGCAATCTTGAGCTTAACATTTGGACTTAAGTTTAAGTCAACGGAACATTAATGTGCAGAATGTTTATATTTGCCTAGAATAAAAATACAAACACAAAGTGATTCCCTCATGCACTCTGTTCTACTGGCCCAACATGGTCCATACCCATTCAGTCGAAGGGGACCCTGATCAATGGATGGTGGTGCAAATGCACTTTGGGGGGCTTTTTACAGTGGATGACCTTGGCTCAGGTGATAGAGTGGGTTGTCCATTAGTCATAGGGATGGCAGTTTGATTCCCGGCCCACGTGTCTCCACATGTCAAAGTGTCTGTTTGCCAAGTTGCTCTTGATGCCGGGCTAGCACCTTGCATGGCTCAAGGGACTTTATGATGTCTTAGAGGGGAAGCTTCCATGGTGCCTTAATCCTGGGTTTCTGTACCACTATGGTACACATATTGTGTACGGGTGAGGAAGAAAACTCAGGAGGCAGGTGGAATTTCAGCAGAGCTCTGGGCTCACTTTTATTTGTTAGCAGCTTTTCAGAACACCTTCAAAAACTCAACAACAAAAAAACAACTAACTAACAGAAATGCAACTGAGGGCAAAGGGCAACTTGACATGATAAAAACAGGCTCCAGTAAGTTTGTCTGAAAAGTTTCGTTTGCACCAAGCTATCCATAGGACTGCTTAAGATGAGGGAGATTTTAGCTTTTATAGATTAACAGGCAGAATTCACAGTACACATGCAGGAGGTGCAGCAGTGCTCTACCAACTCAGGTCAGTATGAGCCTCCACCAACTTTCCTCAAATTCTGACTATTCCCAAATTCTGGTTGTCCAACTGAAGGGACCTACTCCCACCATTGTAGCAGAGATTTATAGACCTCCCAAGCCTTCTGCTATATTCCATACTGAACTCACTTCTATTTTAACAAGTTTGTGTGCTACGTCCCCAAACGTTATTTTAATGGGAGATTTGAATATCTATTTTGATAACCCCACTAGCACACTTTATAAGAATTTTAATTTCCTCTTGGATAGTTTTGACGTTAATCAGTTTGTTGGGTTCCCTACACACAATAAAGATAACATATTAGATTTAGTTTGTTGTTTGTTGTGTCTTACTATGTAATTTTAGTGCGACTGTATTCCCCATTTCTGACCACAAGCTTGTCACGTTTGATGCCACAGTTTTCCAATCAAAATCTAAACTTAATCACCATATATCCTTTCATAATATTAAAAATGTTTACCCTGGTGACCTGAATAGATTAATTATTAATTCTGTTGACTCCATTAGCCACTCCTCCTCCACCTTGGACCTGGTAAATCACTATAATGACAGTCTATCCCTTATACTGGATACCTTGGCCCCCCTGAAAACCCATACAGTCTCATTTCTTCACTCCTCTCCATGGTATACCTCCGAGCTTCGACAGCAAAAAGCCTTCATTTAAAGTGGTTGTTTAAAAAAACTGGACTTACTATACATAAGATGTACTCTGATCACCTGATATCTTATAAGAATGCACTCAATGCTGCCAAATCATCCTATTATGCTAAATTTTTTAGTTCTGGACAAAGTAATACACAGACCTTATACTCCATTGTCAACAAACTTCTTAAATCTCCAGAAATTACTTCTTCTCATTTCAACATCACCAGTGAATGTTCTGCTTTTCTGAAATTCTATCTAAAATCACTAACATTCATCAACAACTGGCTTCTTCTACTTCTCTGATGAGCTATTTGCCTCATGGAATACACCGGAACTACCGCCCTCCACCATTCTCTCAGCCTTCAAACCTTCAACAGTCGAGGATATCAAGGAACTCATTACCAAGTCCAAGTCATCTACTTGCTCACTGGATTCCCTTCCTACCACGATGCGTAAAGCCTGCCTTCCTTCAATTTCCCCTGTTATGACATCTATAATTAACTCTTCACTGTTGACTGCCACTATTCCCTACTTGGTAAAGATTGCTTCCATTGCACCAATTCTGAAAAGAACTGGTGCAGAGCCTCATGATTTTAATAATTACCGGCCCAATTCTAACCATCCAAAATCTTTGAACAGACAGTGGCTCACCTGCAAAACAGTAATATTTACGAGCCATTTCAATCTGGATTCCGTCCCACACAGCACTGAAACAGCCTTTGTTAAAATCACCAATGACCTCCTTTGTGCTGCTGACTCTGGCCTTCTGACCATTCTCATCCTCCACGACCTCATTGTCACCTTTGATATCATGTACCATTCACTATTATTGGAGCGCCTGGCTGACATTGGGGTTAACAGAACTGCACTTCTCTGGTTTTCATCCTACTTCAAACAGTTTGTTCAGGTCAAGAACGTCCAGTCAGAATCAGCCGTCAGGGTGTCCCACAGGGATCGTTGCTGGGACCACTCATCTTTATCATGTAACTTTTACATGTAACTTTACCCCCCCCCCCCCCCCCACACACACACACACACACACACTCTCCAAATCTCACCCTTTCACTATTACCATTGACAACAGCACAGTTAACATTTCCTCTAAAACAAAGAGCCTTGGTGTTTATTTGACAGTTTACTCTCTCTTGGTCCTCACATAAATAACGTCTCACTTATTGCCTTCTTCCACCTTCGCAATATTGCTAGACCCCGCCCTTCCCTCTCACAATCACAGCACTCAAGTACAGTACTTGTTCATGCTCTAGTAACATCCCGTATTGACTAATGTAATGCCATCCTTTTTGACTTATCTGATAAACTTCTCCACCTGCTCCAAATTATTCAAAACTCAGCTGCAAGAATTATTACCCACATATTACACCCTACCTTATTCAGCTCCACTGGCTCCCTGTCCACCAACGAGTTCCCTATAAAATTCTACTGCTCACATTCAAAACCATTCATAATCTGGCTCCCTCCTATCTCTCACATCTTCTTCATCGTTATACCACTACCCGTTCTCTTTCTCATCAGCTTCTCTAGTCACTGTTCCAGCTTTTAAACTCAGCACTATGAATGCCAGAGCTTTCAGTTGCTCTGCACCCAAACTCTGGAACTCACTCCCACTGCATATTCGTCAGCTGGACTCTATTGCACAGTTCAAATCCCAGATTAAAACACATTTGTTCAAATTAGATCATTCATTATAATAAACTCATCTATATTAATGCTCCATCTTTTTTTATTTTGTGTATCTATTGTAACTATGCTGTTCTTATTGTATGCTGTCTTTCTGTAAAGTGTCCTTGTGTGTTATGAAAGGCGGCAACAAATAAAATTAATTATTATTACTATTATTATCATTAAGATCAGAGAGTTGTCTATTTGAGAAAAGCAAGCCATTTTGAAGCTGAGAACTGGCAAAAAATCAAACAGAGACATTGCACAAACATTGGGCATAGCCAATACAACAATTTGGAATGTCCTGAAAAAGAAAGAATCCACTGGTGTATTGTGCATCAGACACCAAATGTGTCAGCCAAGGAAAACAACGACAACAGTGGATGACACAAACATTGTGAGAGCTGTGAAAAAAACTGAAAAAACAACAGTCAGTGGCATCAGTAATAATCTTCACAGGGCTCAGGTGAAGGTATCACAATCGCATATCACAATCGAGAACAGAAATATAGCACTAGCTGCGTTTACATGGACAACAATAATCCACTCTTAATCCGATTAAGACCATACTTTGATTAAGAAACTACCATGTAAACAGCAATTTTTACTTACCTTAATCTAATTAAGGTCATAATCGAAGTAAGCAATAATCTAATTAAGACAGGTGGAGTACTCCTGTTTTAGTCGCATTATAGATGTGTATTACAGACATGTAAACACCTTAATCACATTAAGGTGTTTACATGAGTCGCTTTTAGAATACTCCTGTCATGTTCCCGTTTTACATGTTTTAGAACATAATTAGATTAACAGCCCGCGTCATTACGTCACCGCGCCACGCCGTCCCTCCAGAATTTCACGTATCAACATACAGTTGGTCTTCGTTATGGTACCATATACATTTTTGGGTGTTTTTATAAAAAAAATTTACGAACGCTTTAAATGCAGTTAATTATTTGTCATGCTGTACGTGCTAATAGACAACTGCTTGAAGCGGTGGGTGTGTCCCAAATCTTGTAGTTACCGTCTACATAGTAGCCAAGATACATGTATTTTTCCCCACTACAGGCCTATAGTAGGAAAGTATGCGGTTTGGGACGCGGCCGAATTCTCTTGTTCGCCGTAAAACATAAAACTGCCGTGTGTGATCGTGTCCTGTCGCAAAATGCGGTGAAAACTCTCACACGATGTTCATAACGTGATTAAGATGTTTACATGTCTGTAATACACGTCCATAAGGCGACTAAAACGGGAGTACTCCACCTGTCTTAATTCGATTATTGCTTACTTCGATTATGACCTTAATTAGATTTAGGTAAGTAAAAATGACTGTTTACATGGTAGTTTCTTAATCAAAGTATGGTTTTAATCAGATTAAGAGTGGATTATTGTTGTCCATGTAAACGCAGCTAATGATTCGCAGGCTTGATGCAGTGTTTGCAATCAAGGTATATGCGACCAAATATTAAAGGGTCATGAAATCCCCCTCTCTTTCATCTCAAGTCTACCTCACAATCTTTTTGAAGAATGCAACTTAATTGGATGGCTGTGAGAAGAAGGGCAGGGAGTGGGCGTGATAGGGCAAGGCAGGGGAGGAAGACGGGGGCGAGCAACTGTCATCTGTCAGTGGCCCATGCCAACTCTCAAAATCAGGGGTAAAGTGTGAGGAATTGTAAGATTTTCATAGCTGGCAAAATTAAAGTCTAACTAAATACATTGACTACTGGTGTAAGATTGTATGAAACTGAATGACGTGCGTGTGTGTGTGTTTGTGTGTGTGTGTTGAGCTCTGCATTCCTGATCAGTGATGCTACAGAAGACCCAGCAGGGAGTGCTGTTTACTTCCTTGTCATTCTCTCTCTCTCTCTCTCTCTCTCTCTCTCTCTCTCTCTCTCTCTCTCTCTCTCTCTCTCTCTCTCTCTCTCTTTCTAAATCAGGGGCGTGTGCGTGAGTGTGTGAAGAGAGAGAGAGACACTAGTTTAGTTTTCTTTCTGAGATTTAATGCATCTTGTAGCCAGTAGATTAAGTCATTTGATCCTTGCAAACAGAAGCTTATTTTTTAATGTCATAATTATATTTGGATAATCAGCGAAGAACTTTTAGCACATTTTTCATTTTAAGTATATTGTACATTAGATAGTACATTGTTTATTGGATATCTTTTTCTTTTTTTGTGTGTGTTTTCATTGTGGGACATAATAAGGGAATAATACCCCACTGAAAGGACCCATCAAGACTGGAACATGGAGATACTTTCAACATTGAAGTGATTTATCTGTACGGTGTTCTCAACCATCCTTGGCACGGACTGCAGATATTGCAGCAGTTATAGCTGCATGCTCTACGGAGCCCCTAAATGGACATGGTGGTGGAAAAAATTTGGGATGGGAGAAAAAAATAGCCTACCTGTTGTGTTCTCTCACGAAACCTGTGTTCTCGCAAGAGACTTCTGTGTGGTGGTTCGCGCTTGTATCTTCACAGCATCACTTGAGTAATTTTTTCGTCAAGACAATGCTCTTTCGCGTAATATGCTTTTCAGGTGTCTTTCACTTACGTCAAAACCATGCCTCGAACTACGCACAGACCGTATTTCTTTATATTTGAGTCCAAGTTCAAAATAAAACTCTACCCGCGGGAAAATAAACAGGAAGTGTTTGACCGAACTCATAAGAGGTTTTGCAAGGGAACGCAAAAGTTTTTCGGGGGAATGCAAAAGTTTTGTGAGAGAACGCAAAAGCTTCAAAAAAAAAAAAAATTCTCCCATCCCAAATTTTTTCCACCACCATATCCCTTTAGGGGCTTCGTAGCATACAGATTGGAAAGCGGGAAAACTTGTACCATCTACACCGATTCCACATACGACTACAATGTTTGCCACATGTATGCTGCCGTATGGGCCTCAATAGGCTTCTGCATTGCTGAAGACACGCCCATAGCACATCTGAATGAAATCCAAGAAAATTGCCAGCGATTAATGAACCTTCTCACTTAGCATTTGTGAAATGTGCTGCACTGGAGCTGATTTCCCCACAAGAGGTAATACTGCTGCGAAATAAGCTGTTTAGGTCGCTGCTAGACATAAATCTCTGCTTGAAATGATTGCAAAAACTAAAAATCTGACACTGCCCAGCTACCTGGATCTGTCAATCCAAGGCTTAATTGACCTACAACAGTCAGCCAGCCCAGGGGATATGTCGATGTGTACAGAGGGGGGTTTATAACAAACAAACAGACCTGTTTCGTAGCATAGTGCCAGGGACAGTGTCAGCACTAGTGAAATTGTATATTGAACAATATTGGTTTTCAACTTATTTGCAACCCATGATTGACAATTTCATTGCTAACTGTAATATCTCCAGAAAATACAACATACATAGGTCATTTCAGCTCCAATTATTACACACCCCTAGTCCCTGAGGCCAATTTGAATCTACGTAGAATTTATTGACATGACAGAGGGGAAGGCAGGGAAAAGGTACTGTCTAGTGGTGGTAGACAGATTTTCTAGGTGAATAGAAGCCTTTCCATCCAACCACGTGATGCACAGTCAGTTGCTAAATGTTTAGCAAGGGAAGTAATTCAAAGACAATGGAAGCAATTTTGTAAACAGCATAATTAGCTGCCTAACAAAACAACTGGGCATTAAACATAAGCTCTCCTATGTGTATCACCCATAATCTGCACAACTATTAGAAAGAGCAAATGGAACAATTAAATCCAAATTGGCAAAAACTTGTCAGGACACTGGGTTGAATTGCTGCATTACCCCTTGTCCTGATAAGTATGAGATGCTCAAGAAACTGTAGCACACATTTGACCCCAGATAAAATGTTTACTGGAAGACCAATCCTAGATAGCAAAATTGCTGCTGCCCAGATCCGGCCCACACTTAACACTTCCAGTCCACACATCCGGCCCACACATCTGGCCCACATACCGCGTGAAATAGTGGCACTTGGTGGTCCGCCCCTGTTTGCTACATTTGGGCCACAAACAAGCCATCACAATGGCGCATGGGCCACATTTTTGCCAAAGGTGACACACATTTATTTGGTGATATTTGGGCCATATTCAATATTTACCACATGGGCCGCTTTAGGGTCACATCCAGATTACACATTGCTGTGAGCACCGCATCTTGTGATTTGAGATATTTGGGCCATATTAGCTATTTTACACGTGGGCCACCGGCTCATATCCATTTTCTCCGGGCCAAAAGAAGGCCAGCAGTGCCGCATCACTGCCTGAAGTGGCCCACATCCGGATCTGGGATGCCCATCCACTACTCACAACCAGAATATCTAGGCCCACAGCTGGAACAACTGGAGAATGAGATGTTGAACTACTTGAAAGTACTAGCCAGATGATTGGGTCTACATGAAGGTACCCAAACAAAAGTGGGTTGAGCCAAGAGTTGAAGGACCATACAAGGTAATTCTAGCAACGGCTACAGCAGTTAAGGTAGACAGACTGAACCTGTGGATCCATATCAGCCACTACAGCCCAGCCGAAGAGCCTGGTTGGTCTATGATTTGAGGTAATTGAGCACCTAAAGACAATTAATCTTTCCAGCTTAAAGTCAAAAAAATTTCATAGACAGAGGGTTTGTAGATGTCAGAAAGTAATCAAACTTTATTGAAACAACAAAGTGCGACAGTCTGCAGAAAGTCTGAATTATGCAAACACACACAGCTCTTTTTATACCTTTCTGCACAGCGTACTCATCTTATGCAGGGTTTTGCCTTTCCTCATTAAAAACAGACCAATCTACTTCACAATTAATTATTCATGTCTAAATGTTATCTTAAATTTGTGAAGCATGCACAGTCAGTTGTTTTTCTTGAAAAGGTTTTATGAGGACAAATTTTCTTTAAAAAAAAAATGTTCACTCAGATAGAGTCTGTTTTTTGTTTCTCTCTGACCAACACTCCCTTGTCTCAATGAGCTTCTGTCTGTTTCTATCTGCCGTCCTAGCTGATATCTACCTACCTTCCTGAGGCCCTAGCCTAACTCGTTAATTGGTATCTGGACTCAAGGTTGTTTACTTACAAAAGCAGTTTTCAGCAAATATCTAATGCCAATTTATTGCTGTGCAGAACGGTGCAGGCTGATACAGAAAAACAAAAACATTGTACAGTAAGACACAGAATTCATTAACTCAATACAAACTTAGAATATAACTCGATCAGAAAGTGTTCTATGGATTTAGAATATGCTTCTGAATAATGATTATACATATAGATTATGCTTGTTAACTAATATTGATTATTAGATTATGCATGCGTAATAATTCTAAATATTGGTTATACATATTGATTGTACATATATTATTAACATATCCAAATGTTATTTACACATATTGAATACACTTCATCAATATTTTCTATACTAGTAACCTATCTACATGGTGTAAAATCACAAGGGGCAAAAGCATACGAATGAAACATACGTTGCATTTGACCAAGTGACTGTATTTTGTATTTTCATGACAAGGAACAAAATCTTTACTACAAACAGTACCCCACTCATATGCACCACAACAAACTGTGAAACAAATTAAACTTTATATGGAGAGTAGAGAAATACCTATTTTATACTGCACATAATCTATTTTATAATGTTGGTCTTGACTTGAATGCTGGACTGAGACCTACATGCAAAGGGCAACATGCAATGATTAAAACAAGTTGATTATAATTAAATATAATTAAATTAAACAGCCTTAATTGCTTAGACCTCAAAGAGTGCACATCACTATCAGAAGTAGATTAGAACAAACATAGGCTCAAGTAAGTCTATCTAATAAATTGAGTTTATGCCTGGATATGCAGAGGACTGCATGTAGGAGGTATGTGCATCAAATAGCAATAAGGAGAGAAGCTCATCAATGAGCGCAACTTGATCTAGTGTGGTCTCAGCAGCCATGGTTGCTTTAGATAACTTAAACAGTAAATGGGTGATTTAAACGGTTGGGGAGACATCTATTGGAGGTAAAGAGAGGCAGAGTGAGAAAGACAAATCAGAATTAGCCAGTTAGAGATTTTTAAGATCATGCATTATGGTCAGTGTTTGCTCTCGAGACCAACCTCCATTACTGCTTGGTTTACCTTTGTTTCTTGCTGATTCTTAGCAGTTTTGATTGCCCTGGTTATCCTATGGGTAACCTATGTGTGAGATGGAAAAAATTTCCATGGCAAATTCATCAGGCAGTACCTGCTGGTTGAATGCAGCTCCCCTCCTCTGCCCATAGCTGATGCTTGACCACTCCACCGTTGCCACAAGTTTATTCTCAAGATTTTCCCAGTACATGGCTCCATTCACCTTCCCTTTAATAATTTGGATTCCAACAGTACCATGAGAAGAGAAACAGCCCGATACCATGATGCTTCCACTTGTCAACTTCACTGTATGTATGGTATTTTTAGGTTTATACGCAGAACCATTTTTCCTCCAAATATGCCACATTGTATTTTTGCTGGTCTCGTCTGACCACATTAAATTCTCCCAGTAATCTAGACTTCTGTGGTAATAAGTTTAAGACACAGGAAAACACGAGGGTAACAGAGTATGTAGTTTATTGAGAATCACTATCACACACATATTCTGGGGAGGGAATAGGGCTTGTAGGTGAATCATTTGTAGGTGAGAGGTCATATGATGTGTTTGTAGCAAAGCTACTATCATCATCAGAGGAAATAATAAACGGGCCATCCACAGAAGTTACGGGAAGAAATTGTGCTTCAGTTTGAGTGAAAGCATGAACATAGATCACCGATGGAATGATCCGATAGGCGGGAGAATAGGGAGGCCCGGTAGGTGCAGGTAAGGAGCAGAGACGTTCCAGCAGAGACGTTCCAGCAGAGCTGTAACATCGATGGCCAATAAGCCAGCTGATGACGTATATATATTCACTCTGGCCACCGAGGCCTGTGGGGTTGAGAGGCCGAGAGAGAGAGAGTCCACCTGCAGCAGGGTGTTGATTAGCTTGCAAGAGATCAGAGAGAAAGGACGGAAATTAGATAAAACAGTAGTGGTAACACTTAAAATATATTCACATAAATACATGTACAAGCACATGCAAAATTGTAGGAAACAGGTATCAATACATGACATGGATAAAGGTCATTCAAACATGTTCAAGAGAAACACACACACACTTACAAATATGGTTAAAAAAAATGCGCACACACATATTCTCACAGAATGTCTAAAAAGCACCAAAAACCATAAACAAACTTAGAATTAGAGAAGAAATACATGTAACATTAACCAATAATAAAAATATATTGTACCCATAATGAAGAAGTGATGAAAATATCCAAATGAATTGTTCAGGACAACGAGCAATGAGATGCACACAGCTAGGTCACCGGAAGTGGGAATGGCAGTGAATACCTGGAAATTGTTTTAAATACCCAAAAGAAAAACATGGAGATAAGGAGATATCCAATGACTGAAAATGTGTTCTAAGGGGAATTCAGAACGAGAAAAGCTCGTTCTAATCATATTTCATTATGAGGAGAGTTGGATTTAAGGGGAATCAGAAAAAGACGTTAATGAAGCATATTGGGATTCCAAAATAATGAGATAAGTAGGCGTAACCTACAGATAAGACTGTATAAAAGGGCATTGAATCTGTGCTTAGATTCAGATCACTTTTGGGACGTCTCATGTGGGGATCTCTTGTTGGTTTTTGAACAACAAACTGGATTTTTGCTTCTCTCATCTATCTTGTTCGTGGCTTCATTTTGATCAGTAAATTGAGGATTATTGTATTGACTAACTAGAGGAAATTCAGCAACTTAGTTGTTTTAGATACGACAAATGTTTGTCCAAATCTTTTGAAGCATACTTAAAACCTGCCTTATCTTCAGTAATGGAGCCTTCCGAGGTCATCGCAAATGAAGACCATGTTGGTGAAGTGCATTGCCTATTGTTTTCTCTGTCATGACTGTACCTGCTGCATCCAGGGCTTTCTGTCCTCACTAATTTTCTGACTGCCTGGTTGGAAATTTTGTGAGGAGATATTGTGCCTGGTCAGTTGATGTTCGAGTGATGTTCCTTCCACTTGTGGATAATGGCAACAGTGTTGCTTATAGAAACATAAAGGAGTTGAGAATTCTGTCAGTGGACAGTGCCGTTGTTATGCTGCTCAACAATTTTGTTGAAAAGGTCATTGAAGAGCCCTTTCTCCATACCCATCATGAGATGTTTCTTGCATGACAGCTTGGTAGTGATGTTACGTATGACACTGTAGCTTCGAGGCAGATATCGAGCATGCAACACAAGCTCCAGTGAAGCCCAGTATCAGGGCATGTATTGGTTTCACAGACTCATGTGATCGACAACAAACAAAGCCTCACTTTGCGCTTTGTGTGTCAGAATGTTCGAACCCCAGATCTTACTTTATAAGTCCTCATTGGCTCAGTCTGGTTGGTTGGTTTGTGAGGAGTACTGTGCTTTGTCAGTTCAATACCTTACAATACCTTAATCAATACATTACATTTAAATCATCACTAATTATTTGTCACAAATTATTTGTTATTTTGTTTTTTCTTGGTGAATTTTTGCACTTTTGGTTTTGTTCTGGGAATTTATACAGTTTGGCATTGCAGTTCCTTTGTACACCAGCCTCCTTGTACCATGACAAAGAGTGTTCTCTAAGGTACTGTCAAAGAAGAGAAATAGACTCAGTCCCAACATAATAAAAATAATTTAAAACCTCTTTGTCACTTTTCTGTCATTCTCTCAGTTACACAAGCACTGCCAAGTCTCATAAGCAAATTTAATAACCAGATGATCCCATCACACAATGTTCTTATTCACATTTTAGTCCCACACTTTATGAATGGATCGTTTTGTACATGTCAAAATTAATCATTTTCATTCAAACTTGTTCAATTAAATTTTTTAATACTCAGTCATACAAATAAAATGAAGAATACAAATAATTTCAAGCAAAATACTTGCCATATGCAACTCTGTTAGTTATATATGTGTACATTATTCTTCTATTACATCATATTGAATTATATTAGATCATACTGGCATTTATTGCCACACGTTAATGGGTAAATGAATTTATCAGAGGGAGAGATGCAACACACACACACACACACACACACACACACACACACACACACACACACACACACACACACAAACGTGTATTAGGCTTTTATTTGTGCACATAACATTGGAACTATCTGTGGAGTGTGTGGTGGCTGCTTCATCCGGCAGAGCTTCTTCCACAGGATTTTGGAGGCTTTATTTTTTACTAACCACCAGATGGTGCTGTTTTCGACACTCTCGAAGCTTAATCTTTTTCCGGAACAGTCAATGAGGCTTTATTTCCCCTGCTAACCCAAAAGAACATTAAGGATCATCTGAATTTTGCCAAAATACATCCTGATGATCCTCAAACCTTTTGGGAGAATGTTCTGTGGATTGATGAGTCGAATATGGAACTGTTTAGAAGGCAGATCCTGTTACGTAAACATCTGCCAAACCAAACACAGAATTACAAAACCAAAACCAAACACAGAATTACAAAAAAAAAAAAAAAAAGAATGCTATACTTATGGTCAAGAATGGTGGTGGAAGTGTGATGGTGTGAGGATGCTTTGCTGCTTCAGTGCCTGGGCAAACTGCAATAATTGAGGGAAACATGAATTCTGCTCTCTACCAGAAAATGCTAAAGGAGAATGTCCGGTCTTCAGTCTGTAAGTTGAAACTCAAGCGCAACTGGATTATACAGCAAGACAATGATCCAAAGCATAGGAGTATGTCCTAGTCCTAGAAATACAACCCCAATTCTGAAAAATTTGGGAAAGTATGGAAAATGCAAAAAAAAAAGCAAACAAAAAGTGTCATTTGAAAATACAATTCACCCTGTACTATATTGAAAACACATTATTAAAACATTATTTGATGTTTTACTTTGTGAATTTAATTTATTTTTGAAAATATACACTCATTTCAAATCTGATGACTGCAACACGCTCCAAAAAAGTTGGGACAGTCGACTGTCTAATATCGCCTTTTCTTTTAATAACACTTTTTAAGCGTTTGGGCACTGAAGGCACCCGTTTGTTAAGTTTAGCAAGTGGAACTTTCCCCCATTCATCCATTATGCCTTTCTTCAGCTGCGCAACTGTACAGGGCCTACTTTGTGGAGACAGGTCAGGACTGCAGGCAGACCATTCTAGCACCAAGCTGTTATCAGCGTCAGGTCCAAAAGCCAGCTGTCATGGTATGGGGGCGTATCGGTGCCCATGGCATGGGCAACTTGCACATCTGTGAGGGCACCATTAATGCAGAAATATATATGTACACATTTTGGAACAACATATGCTGCCATCCAGAGCAGGACGACGCCAAACCACATTCTGGAGGCTCCTTATATAATATGATTAGAAGATTGCCTCCCCTGTCACATCACTGTTAGTCATAAAATGCCCCGTTCCAACATTTTTGGAACATGTTGCATGCATCAATTTAAAAATAAAAGTTTAGCTTAAAAAAACTATGCAGTTGTTTCAGTAAAACATCAAATACCTTGTCTTTATACGTTTTTTGTTTAAGTACAAGTACATTTACAAATCACTCCACTTTGTTTTTATTAGCATTTTCCATACTGTCCCAATTTTTTCAGAAACCGTTGTAAGTGAAAGACTGATCGATGGTTACGCATGTAACCACAGTTCTATGAATTTTGGATGGTCGTCAGAGGCGGCTTAAGCACCTGGATGTCAATCACGTGTACGTACAGGTCGAGTGTTTGTATCAACAAAGTCACCTGTGACCTGGGTGACGTATGCCTTTTTCCCCCGGTACTAAAGGCGCGTTCACCCAAGAAGTGGCCTCTTGGTAATCTTCTCGTGAATCCTCCAAGTGACTGCCGAGCTCTGGCGGTCATCCAAAATTCATAGAACCGCGGTTACGTATGTAACCATCGTTCTATTTCTACTGACCGCCAGCGGCGGAATTTCTACTGACCGCCAGAGATGGTGCTTTAAGAACCTGGATGAGGTTCCAACAAGGTCATGAGGAAGTTCTATGTGCTCTTTAACAAAGGCTGCGAAGCCGGAGGAAAAATGTCTGTATCCACTGTGTTGTGCAAGACCACATTCACCCTATAAAATCTTGCAAATGTGCAGGTTGATGCCCATGATGCGGCTGCACAAATAGCTGAAAGAGGGACCACTCATAGGGCTGCCCATGAAGTAGACACACTCCTGGTTGAGTGACTTCGAACCTGAGGAGGGATCTGGAGACCACTGCGCTTATAGGCATAAACGATAGCATCTACAATCCATTTTGACAGACAATGCTTAGACAAAGCCTGACCTTGCCTATGCCCCATATGACAGACAAAAAGTGAATCTGACTGCCGGAACTCAGCAGTCCTTTGAATATAACATGTAGTGCTCGCACTGGGCACAACAGGCTCGCACTCGACCCCTACTTATCCTCCTGAGTTGGGGGCTCAAAAAGACCTGGTTTGTGTTAGGTCTTTGGGAGAAATGAAGGGTTCGGCCATAAAGTTACCCCTGTGCTCCCAGAACTCCAGTGTAGGCACTCTCAGCTTACTGATAAGGTGTGCAACTCACCTACTCGTCTAGCCGATGTCATTGCTAAGAGGAAAGCTGTTTTCATAGACAGCCACCTCAATTCCAACCTCTCTAGGGGTTCGAATGGAGGCTGACACAGTGCCTCTAATAGGCAAGTCCCAAGAGGATACTGGGTTTTTTTGAGGAGGGTCTGGGACCCAATCGTTATGCCATCTACTCTATTATGCATGGCTGAGACGGCAGCTATATATACCTTGATGGTTGAGGCTGCAAGGCCTCCATCAAGATGGGTCTGGTGAAAGTTGAGTGGGTTTGGGTGCCAGATTTGACCCTTCAGCTGTGAGAGGAGATCCCTCCTCACCAGGAGGCATCAAGATTCCCTGTACAGTAATATGTGTAATATTGGGAACCACATCCTCCCTGGCCATTTGGCAGATACTAGTAGCACCTTGTGATTGCCCCCAAGGATCCTGTCAAGGCTGGGAAGTATCAATGGTAGTGGAGGGAAAGCATACATTAGTTGATTTGGCCACACATGGGCCAGTGCATCTTGGTACAAGGGGCTTGTTTGTTCCCCTGGTGAAAACCAAAGTGGACAGTGTGTTGTTGACATTGAGGCAAACATGTCCATCACTGCCCTGCTATATCTGTGCCAGATCGCTTGCAATACTTCGGGGTGCAGGTTCCATTTGCCAGGGTGGGGGCTTTGCCGGGGTGCAGCTGTGTTTTGAGTGCCTGGTAAGTGCATTGCCCTCAGGGTTAGTAGGTGAGGATGGGCCCACAATAACAGCTGTTGGGCCAGCCTCAAGAATTGTTTGGACCTGGTGCTCCCCTGGTGATTTATTTCATAGTCGTCTGTTCTTATAAGGACATGCCTTCCTACCAGCACTAGAAGCTAATGTTTGATGGCAAGCAGCACTGCCTGTAGTGCCAACACATCTATGTTTTGTTCCCACTGGCCTCTGACTGTCCTACTTTGCCATACAGCTCCCCAGCCTGCCAGGGAGGCATCTGTGGTCACTACTTCTCTACGAGAAGGTATGGCCTCTAAGGGAACCCCCTGGGTAAAATATGCTGTTCTTCTCCATAAGAACAGACACCTTAGGCAACTGGCAGTGACTCTGACCAGGTTGTGCCTGTGTTGAGTGATATGCAAACCGAGGTCATTCAGACAGATTTGGGGAAGCCATAATGACAGAATGCCCAAAGGGACTACCAATGCTGGGTTCTGGTCCTCAAAGCATTACTGAGGCTGCTAGGTATGCTCACAGCAGCCTCAGAAATGCTTTGAGGACCAGAACCCTGCCTCTTCCCAAGCAACTGATGAGCTGGAGAATGCTGTTGACTAACCATTGCGAGGGGGTAGCCATCATCAACCGTGAGTCCATCTGGATGCCAATAAACACTATTCACTTACTGGGCATCAGAGAGCTCTTTCCATAATTCAATGTAAGCTTTAGCTTGGTAACATGAGAGATCAGCAATGCTGATTCTTTGAGGGCAACTACCCTTGACTGGGAACAGATCAACCAGTCGTCCAGGTATGGGAAAATTTGCAAAATTTGCATCCGGGCCTGTAATGGAGACAGTGTCGCTTCAACACACCTGATGAAGACCCTTGGCACCAGTGAGAATGGGAGCACACAAAACTGGTAAGCCCTTCCCTCGAAGGTGAAATGGAGGAATTGCCTGTGCTGGGGCGTGATTGGAACGTGAAAATATGCATCTTTCAGGTCGATGGTTGTAAACCAATCACTCTGCTTGCTGCCTTGCAGCATGTCCACTGTATGTTGCATGTGGAACTTGAAAACCTTGAGGTGTGTGTTCAGAGGTCTTAAATCATTAAATCCAGTATGGGGCGAAATTCACCATCTTTTTTTGTGATAGTAAAATAAGTGGAATAGAATCCACTGTTCTGTAAAGCACTATCTAATTGCTCAATGGCACCCTTATTCAGGAGAGCCAATACCTCCTTGCATAGGGCCAGAGCCTTGCTTGGGTCCATGACTAAGGTAATTTTGACTCCATGGAACCTCGGCGGTTGATGTCTGAATTGAATGTTGTAGCCCCATGACAGGGTTGATACAACCCAGGGATCTGACGTAAGCACTACACAGCATTTGAGCTACTGGCTGGTGAAGCACCCAGCTGCAGGAGTGGTACAATCATTGTCTATCAACCCCCCCACCCCCCCCCCACTCCCCCGCCCCTTATAATTTCTGGAGGGGCGACGGACAGAAGTCTGGCCTTGCTGTGCCAAGCGAGGGGGTTGGGTGGGGGCTGGCTAACAAAACCTCGCTGTGCTCTCGTCTGGCTAATTGGCCGTGGTATGTACTGAGTTGTATTTGCTGCCATAGAGGGTCTCTGCCTAGCGGGGTGTTCACAATACAGACTAGCAAATTGTTGTCTGGACTGTATAACCTGTAGACTGCACTCCAGGGCTTCCTGTGCAGCAGGGCCGAACAGTTCCCCAGCAATGACAGGAAGAGAGCGGAGGGCTACTGCCATATTTGGCGTCGAGTGAGGGTTACTGAAGACATTAGCCTACCCAACTCCCTGGTCATATAGGCGAATGCCTGCAGAGACGCGTCACTCAGGCTCTGGGCCGAAGGGTCAACCTCCGAAGCCTGCAATGTCCAGGACAGGGCCAGAATAAGATGTGACATGGAATTCCCAATACGGTCCATACATGCTGCTGTGTCATAGCTTCTCGCAATGAAGCTAATTGTCAACCGGCACTGTGGCCAGGGACAGCGTGCATCAGGCCGAAGTGCTCCATCAGGCGATAGCACAATTGCGGTAACACAATTGCGGTAACAGCCGGCTCTATATTGGGCATGTGGTCAAGGCCATGGTTGGATGCATCCTTTATATTAGATAGTGCTCTACAGTCTGTCATGAGATGAGAGAAACATCTGAGGTCTGCCCAGCACCTCTGCAGCTCCTTGATATATGGAGCTGAAGGTGGGACACAGAGAGCTGCGGACTGAGAGATCTTCTTGAAAAAAGCACTCTGAGGAGTCACCTGGACAGGTGCTACATCTAACCCCTGACGTGCCAAAGCCATTTTTACCACAGGCCTGACTGATGTCTGACTGGTCTCCGAGCACTTCAGTGTACTGTGGCTCGTCCACTGAGAATTGGGTGAGATGAATGGGAGCTTTCACCTGCCCCCCCTCGTCATAACCTTCACCGATAACTAGGCTCTTGGAAGCCCTGGTGGAAAGTGCATCCTGGATCTCAAAGGCTGGTGACAGTATTGGAGGCAGCACCATGGGAGGAGACTGCGGTGAGGCTGCAGCGGGACCACTAGCAGACTATACAATGGGTGGTTGCAGATTAAGGAGGAGAGACTCAATCTCTGCAAACTCAGAAGCCAAGGTGTCTACCGTCTGGGCTAGGTGATCTACCGTTCTGCATTTACCCTCACCAGGGGCCCCCTGCAGTTCATGCATGCCATCTCAGTCAATCCCTCTCTTAAGTGTTCAACCCTTAGGCAAGAGGGACAGTTCTCATGGCCATCCTGGCTCTCATGGGCAGGTGGTAAGTGAAAACGAAAGAGAGAAATATATCCCCTTTGCAGTACCTCTGTATGGTAGGGCAGCTGAGATCACTGCGATGCTATATGGTGCAGTTAAGAGCAACACTCTCTTACAATGTAACTAATAATTAAAGAAATCCCTGAACTAAATCACTTGGAACGAAAAACAATCAATCACTTCAATTTCCCCAGTCAGGGTGTATTGTGTAGACTGTCCTACCACAACGAGTCAATAATGAAAATTAAACAATAAAAATATTGGGGAATGATCCCTCTATAATAACTACGCACTGTGATGCAGTTAAGAGCGAACACGTTCACACTGTAGCCAATAATTAAATAAATTCATGAACTAAATCACAGGGATGAAAAACACTTCAATGAAGCCCAATCGGGGTGTGCTGCTTACCGACAGCACGTCAAAAAATGAAACAACCAGAATGATGGAGACTAACTCCATGAAAGTATGAACAGAAAACTACGGGAAGGGATTCCAACCCGACCTCAAGTATTTAGTTTTGTATCAGCGTTAAGGCGAGAATTACCAAACTGATCATGAAGTGTAAACTGCCGATTGCCGAATTAGAGCATGCCCACTCCTAAACAGCGTTGATAGCAGAGTTCACTTACCTCTTGCTGGATCGCGCACTATCTGAAGTTAAATAATCACAAAAAACACTAGCCGCAGTCTTTGGAGGACGAAGGTCCATAGCTCCAACCCTACTTCGGGTTACAAGGCTAACAGCAGTGCCTGCACTCCTAAAACCTATTTACCAATGCGAAAAGATAACAAGAGGTTACTTCCGGGGTGAACGTGCCTTTAGTACCAGGGCAAAAGGTATACGTCACCCAGGTCACAGGTGACTTTGTTGATACAAACACTCGACCTGCACATACACGTGATATCCAGGTGCTTAAAGCACCATCTCTGGTGGTCAGCAGAAATGAAATAGAACTCCAGTTATTGAAAGCATATGGTTGCAGCTATTGCTGCAAAAGGTGGTACAATGGTGGAGCAATTAATTCTTCACATTGGTGATAGGAGATGGATAGTTGTTTTGCTTCGATAAAAGAAATAAAAACCATATTATGTGTTTACTCAGGTTGCCTTTATTAGGGCTCGAGCACCAATGCTGTGAGGCCCTGTTGGATCTGCTCCGTTTATTAGGGCCCGAGCACCAGTGGTGCAGGCTGAGAGCGGCCTGCACTGAAGGTGCAAAGCCCTATCGTTTTTGGTATGATTATTATTATTATTTGATTTAGTAATTTCACTCATTTATGATGCGTCAAAATGAATTAAATTTGGCATACGCCACATACCTGGCAAAAATTAAAACATGTTGTAGTAAATAGGCTTGGCCGTGGTTTAGCAGCTCCATAGCACCCCTGAATGGCGGAATGGAATTTGATTAATTTTCTTGGAGGAGCACAAGATTTGGTATGGTCTTTGCACTCATCATGTACAACAGGGTTCACTTGGTTGTATCTGGCTCTGCCCAACAGGAAGTCGGCCATGCCGGCTGGAATGTGGAGTTTTCAAACATTCCCACAGTGTTTTGAGAGGCTTACAATGGCTGAAAATTTGTGTAAAATTTTAAATTTCTATTTCTGTTAGAACAACTTCTCACTTGATATTGCAGTTTCGTATAGGTGTGGATCCTGAGCTCCATAGCACCACCTAGGTTTTGAATGCACATTTGACACCCTTGTAGTGCACGAAAAGTCAGGGAAATTTGTCATGATCATCACACTTTGCAATTATTGGGGCAATTAAATGTTCATTCTTTGGTCATTTCTTTTAGGTTTTGGTCAGTTGACTCCATAGTGCCCCCTAACCATTCTGAATGAGTTTATTGTTGTGGTTGCCACAAAGTTTGTGTGATGTTTTGGTGGAGACATTGTCCACATCGTGTCTGACATATTTCCCATTGTCTTGTTTTAGGTCTGCCCAACAAGAAGTTGGCCATTTTGAAAGTTTCGTGTTACTGCATATAATTTTAACAAACTTTTTCACACTCCTTCTACAAAGATAATCAGATTCACTTGGAATTTAATCATTATAAACTCCAGACATATATGATTATAAATTGGTAAATTTGATTGGTAAAACCTGTCATTCCCCAGAGATTGGCACAAATACCAGGTTCAATTACATTTTACTGTTGGCGGGACATTTAATTCGACTCTCTGAATTATATATATATATATATATATATATATATATATATATATATATATATATATATATATATATACATATACACACACACACACACAGTATCTCACAAAAGTGAGTACACCCCTCACATTTTGTAAATATTTGATTATATCTTTTCATGTGACAACACTGAAGAAATGACACTTTGCTACAATGTAAAGTAGTGAGTGTACAGCTTATGTAACAGTGTAAATTTGCTGTCCCCTCAAAATAACTCAACACACAGCCATTAATGTCTAAACCACTGGCAACAAAAGTGAGTACACCCCTAAGTGAAAATGTCCAAATTGGGCCCAATTAGCCATTTTCCCTCCCCGGTGTCATGTGACATGTTAGTGTTACAAGGTCTCAGGCGTGAATGGGGAGCAGCTGTGTTAAACCCTCATTCATATATTATATATATATATATATATAAACATTTTAAAAACTTTCCTACGGACCTCCTGCAATTACACCGCAGAAACACTATATTAGATGGTAGAGTACATAGTGCATAGTGTAAGTGTATAGTACATCATTTGGGACGCAACTTTAGTATTTACTCTCCGAAGCCTGTTTTCGGAACAAAAGTAATGTAATGAGTAAATGTACCACGCGCAGACCAATTTATCAATAATGAGATTCGTTGACGGTTTTCTTTTTTTGATCAAGGTTTCTTTATTCGCATTTTTCAAATTAAACATACAACACCAAACCAAACAAATAGAATAAACCCCCCTACCCAGTGCCAGACATAGAACATTCATATTTCATATTATAAAGCCAGACCACCATAGAAAAGAGAGTAAAAGAGTAAAAAATAAAATGATAGATAATGATCACATAATACTGTCAGCATCCATGTCTCTGACAAAGAACAGAAAAGGTTGCCAGATTCTGTAAAATTTCCCAGACGCTCCCCTTAGTGTATCTAATCTTTTCCAACTTAAGATGACACATGACTTCCCTGACCCAATGACTATACACTGGTGGAGCAGGATCCTTCCATCTTAACAATATTAATCTCCTGGCCAGGAGAGTGTAGAAGGACAGCATGCTGATCTCACACCATCTAAAAGGAGTGTTCTCCGGGGTCACCCCAAACATCGCAATAAGAGGGGATGGCTGTACTACTCTTCCCAATATCATAGTGAAAGTCACAAATACAGATTGCCAGAATGTGTACAGCTTTGGACATGTCCAGAATATATGCAACAGAGTGGCTGGAGCCTGTCTGCATCGATCACATGTGGGATCTATGTCGGGATTAATCTTCGAGAGTCTAACTTTGGACCAATTCAGACGGTGATCGATTTTTAATTGGACAACTGCGTGTCTGAGACATATGGAGGAGTGTCTGAGACACTGGAGTCCCACTGCTCAATATCTTGCCTCAGATTAGATAACAGGGGCTGATAATTGGTAGGTATAGATCTTTCGAACTATGTGTAACCCACACCCTGAGATACTTGAATTTCTTTAGACTAATTTTGAAAGGGAACGAGCCTAGGGGTACCTTGCCTGAACCCTGACCAACAGGCATCAGTTCACTTTTTTGAATATTGACCTTATAGCCCGATATTCTGCCAAAATCCTCGAGTAGGACCATTAGTTTAGGGAGACTCTCAAGGGGCTGTGAAATGAACAATAGCATGTCATCCGCTTACAAAGAAACTTTATGCTCTATCCCCGCACGCCGGATCCCCCTAATGTCAGTATTCTGTCTTAGTGCCACAGCAAGTGGCTCCATTACAATGGCAAATAGCAGTGGCGACAAAGGACATCCCTATCTTGTACCCCGCTGAGGCTCGAAGTAGGTGGACTAATTATTATTAGTACGAACAGCAGTCCTCGGAGACATATATAGCTCTTGTCCTTCTTAAGGAGTAGGGAGATAACTGCTTCACGCATAGTAGATGGCAGGACTCTCAAGGAGAACGACTCCTTGAAAACGGACAATAACAAAGGGGAGAGTTGCCTTGAAAACTTTTTATAGAAATCGGTTGGATAACCATCTGGTCCTGGGGACTTGCCACTTTGCATAGAGCCAATGGCTGATGCAATCTCCCTGACCGAGAGGTCCTCCTCCAACCCTGCAGCCTCCCCTGGATCTAAGGACGGAACATGCAGGGTCTTAATAAAGTCTTCCAATACAGAAGTGTCTACAGATGGGCCGGAGCTGTATAGTGTCATATAAAAAGCTTGAAAACTGAGTTAATTTTATGACTATCTGTACATTTTGAGCCCTGCTCATCATATATTTCAGAGTTGGTCAGATTAGCCATTATTGGTGAGTGAGAATCTATCCAGCCTTTTCCCCGTGCTCATAAAACCCGTATCGTGATTTGGAGATATCACGATCAGCCTGTTTCGTCGATAAAAGGTCAAACTCTGTCTGCAGTGACAAACGCCTCTTCATAGAATCAGCAGAAGGTAGTTGGCTATGTGCCCTATCCAGCTCAAGAATCTCTTCCGCCAGTTTTTTAAGTTGAGCAGTGCTCACTCTCCTCTGGTTAGCACAGTATGAGATGACCTGACCTCGTGAATACGCCATTAGCGACTCCCAAATCGTCAAGGAGGACATTCCAGGTGTTTGATTAATATCCAAAAAAAACAAAATTTCAGATGCAATAAAACTAGTAAAAATATCATCCACACAAAAGCAGAGGACTGAGTCTCCAAGGGCGGTAATTGGATTCTGTATCTGGGAGTCAAGGGGCAGTGATCTGAAATAACTGTGGGTCCATAATCACATCTGGCTATGAGGGGAAGCATTCTTTTGTCCAAAAAGAAATAGTCTATATGGGAATATGTATTATGAACTGAGGAGAAAAAGGAGTAACTTCTGGAAGCAGGGTTGTGAAAACACCACACGACTACCACTCCGTACGACTCGAAGAAGAGCTGGATAGAACGCGCCGCCCCAGACAGGGACGAGAATCTTGGTGAGCTACAATCCAACACAGGGGAAAGTGTACAGTTCATGTCACCGCCGAGGATAAGGTAATGCTATGCCATATTCGGTAGGTGGGAACATTTTTTTGTGAAGAACACTGAATCATCCCAGTTTGGTGCAAAAACACTGGCCAAAATGAAAAGAAAAGTATCAATTCACCCAAGTGCTCCCCTCTGATCGGCCAACACCGCGCACAACTCCGTTGTGCTTACTTGCTCTGCTGAGGAACTCACCCTGCTTTTCTGCACCGCTGAGGACGTCGCTCTGCCTTCCTGCTTAGCTGAGGACATCGCTCTGCCTTCCTGCTCGGCTGAGGTCGTCGCTCTGCCATCCTGCTCCGCTGAGGACGTCGCTCTGCCTTCCTGCTTAGCTGAGGACATCGCTCTGCCTTCCTGCTCGGCTGAGGTCGTCGCTCTGCCATCCTGCTCCGCTGAGGACGTCGCTCTGCCTCCATGTTCCGCTGAAGACGTCGTTCCTCTTCTTTGCTGTGCGCCATATGTCACTCCCCCTTCCTGTTCCACGGAGGGCATCGTTTCCCCCTCATGCTCCGCGGAGAGCATTGTTCCTCCCTCTGGCCTCACGGAGAACCTTGCTCCCCTCTATGGCCTCGCAGAAATCTTGGCGCTTCCCTCAGGCCTTGCGGAGAACATCGCTCCCCTTTCCTGTCCTGCCCCGCAGAGGAAGTCACTCTGAGCTCCAGCCCCGCTGAGGATGTCGCTCTGAGCTCCAGGATGTCGCTCTGCTTACCTGTTCCGCTGAGGACGTCGCTCTGCTTACCTGTTCCTCTGAGAACGTCGCTCTGCTTACCTGTTCCTCTGAGGACGTCGCTCTGCTTACCTATTCCGCTGAGGACGCCGCTCTGCTTACCTGTTCCGCTGAGGACGTCGCTCTGCTGACCTGTTCTGCTGAGGACGCCGCTCTGCTTTCCTGCTCCACTGAGGACGTCGCTCTGCTTACCTGTTCTGCTGAGGACGCCACTCTGCTTACCTGTTCCACTGAGGACGTTGCGTTGGTTTCTTGCTCCGCTGAGGACGCTGCTCAGACTCCTGGTTCAGCTGGGGACATTTTGCTCAGGGGACCAGGACTGCCAGAGGGAGGGAGTGTATTTTGGCTGCTCCGGGAGAAGCACCCTTGGGGGGGAGGTTCTGTCATGAAATCAGTAAAGGAACTCAACAGCCCAATTACAGTTCCCAACAGCCACTGCTTCATTGTCACATGACCAACCACACCTAATTCATGTTCCTGGTAATTAGCACTCTTGTATATAGTCACAGTTTGCAATGCACTTTTTGTCTCATGTTATTGTCTCACAATACCTTTGTCTATGCTGCCGTATTACACCTTCATCTGGGTAACAACAGATAATGTGAAAGTAAAAGAAAATTCATTATGGTTTTAACAAGTCTGTAGGGTTTTTGAAGTCTGTTTGTTGAACTAGTCCACTGTTCACCAAAGAAGACCTGAGTGCAAAACTGCATGTGGTGATTTCAGTCCCAAGGCCATAGTAGCAACCGTAGTTCCAGCAACCACAGCGAGAATGTCCATGTGGAATTGAGAATCAAAACCATTTCCATGGTACTTCCATGGTACCATCCTCTGCAATCTCCAGAATGTAGCCTCCAGTTGATGAAAGCTCCGTCCAGAGGTAGGGCATCAGGATGGATCAGGCACATCCGGAGAGCAGAAAGGGTCAGGATCACTGGCATCTCCATAATATCATGTGTGGCTCGACAGAAGGAGAGAGGGAGAGATTATTAGGTATGCTTACTATCCAGTGATGGATAAGACTGTGTACTTTGCGTTAGGGCTGCACGATTATGGCCAAAATGATAATCACGATTATTTTGAACAATATTGAGAGCACGATGATTTATCAGGATTATTCATTGATTTTAGGGACAACATATTTTTATTGCACTTTCACATTTAAATAAACAGACTGCTCCTTTCACCTCCATGTTGTGCTACATTCCTGCTAATGTACAAATCTTTACATCAAATTAGACTGATCCTTAAAGTGCATCATCTCGTAGAAGCAAAATATAAATAAAATTGTACCCAAAATATAGGATAAGTAAAAATAAAAATACCATCAACCAAATGAAAATATGCATCAAATATAACAATATGCAGAAAAGTCAATAACAGTTTTTACAGGAGGAGAGACACAGACAAATCACCCAATAGAGCCGTGACGCAGGGATGACGTCATTTTGAACCAGAACCCGGAAGTTATCATCACACCGGTTCCCTCAACAAAAATCCAATAGGATTTTCACATAGGCTTTTGGATTATCGCAAAAAATTATCTCTGTGATCAACAAAAGTTTACAATACTGACACGTTTTGTCCATCAAGATAATTTTCATAAATTAACACAACTTTTATGAAGTTTGAAGCCTAAATACAATTGCCAGAAATAAAAAGCTAACCGTACGCTATAAACGATCTACACCACGGTCACTCGACTTCAGCGTCACCATCACCAAGCTTCCGACAACTTTTGCAAACTTGATTTAAAATGTTCCATAATGCAGATTTACTCTGTGGATGACTCTTCATCCACATTTTTTGGGGGGCAAATTTTAGAGCATGATTGAAGTTTAGTTTTTTTTTGTTTTTTGTTTTTTTAGAGATGGTAACATCAATGTGCCACAATATTACACACAAGTAGGCATGAGAAAACTCAAGCTTGTCAATTATGACAGAATTTAGGAACATAGTGTGAGCCATGACAAATTAATTTACCTTCTGATAAACTAAATTTAATATTTTCAGTTAATTTTCAGGCTGTATGCAAAAAACAAAAACCGTCAACCTGTTCCACCTTGTAAACAAATACAATAAACCTCAGTGTTCAGTGCTTTAAATCTGCTACTCTTAAATATATTTAAAGCTACACTATTAGACATTTTCCACTGTCATGGTTCTGGGCTGGAGTCAGTTCTCGACCCGCTCTGTGTATATATCTGAATAATCTCATATAGGATGTGATTGGGTGAGTTCATTTACCCGTCAGATGCAAAGCGCTTCGGTTTAATGGTGTTCATTAGGGATGCTCCGATCAGGATTTTTACAGCCGATACCGATCCAGAAACCAATCTTTTTTTAGTTTAAGCTTTAATCAGGAGGTCTATCATAAACAGTTAAATGTAAGCTCTCTGCTCATGGTCACTGTTAATTGAATTAAAATAATAGCAATGAGAAATACTGTTGGTTAATTGATAAATAAACAAGCATAAAATATTTATTTTTAAACATCTTAAACAATAAAGAGTCCTAATTAAAAGTAGACTAACACAAGCATGATCCATATTAGGAAAATGGCTAATAGCCTTCTAAGGAAATAGCGGACTAAGCTTAATGTCTGATATTAAATGCAACCCATAGTAATTAAACATTATTTCATTTCTCATTTTATTTATATTTTATGAAGTTATTATAATATCTATTTTTTATATTAAATTATTTATTTATAACAAAGCACATTTTCTGTCTTTACATTTTAGTAGTTTTATTTTTGTTTGTTTATCAGTTTTAGATCGGTTCCCCCAGTACTGTGTTGCCATATCTAGTGATAATATTGTGTTTTGGGAGGATTAAATCAAAGCAAACTGGAGTTGACTTTTCTAGTGATATCTGGCAACCCTGAGTTTAATTGAAGTGAATTAGAGTTAGTGAATGGAGAGCAGCAGTGTACTGTATGTTTACAGACTGACTAGTTGCTACTCTTGATTATGATTGGTGAGGAATTATTTAATGATGAAGTTTGAATTAAACCCACCTTTTAGCGTTAGCATTATTATTAATTTTACTCCGCCCGAAGCCGCTGTTTCTACACAAGCATGTCACAGTCACAGGTTCAGGTCATTTTGCGGAATCAATAAAAGATGGCGGTTGTGAGATTGGGAAGTTGAGAGAAGCAGGTGATGTACAGCGTTACTCTCATCATCATAATGGCGTCTCTGCAGTATTTACACACTTTTTCGTTTGACAGAGGTGATGAAAAGCAGTGTGAAAGTAATTGTTGCTCGGTGTAGATGCATTTTGGACTTCCTGTAGTTTTTATTCCGATTGTATTATACAACTCCGAACAGGTCACTCACACCGGTGTGAATAAATATTTATTCATAGTTGCACAAAGTACACTGTCGCACAAAGTACTTTTCAGTCGCAAACGCGAGTGAAATGGTTGTACTGTAGAGCCCTGAATTTACCTGAAAAGTTTTTTCCTGTTCGGCATGATGACGTTTAATGTCCCCGACAACCAATGTATTGCCATTTAGCATCGTGCTAATGTCATGATTTCTCCTCGCACAAATCGCTGGAACACGAAGCACAGCTGGCAGATCGAGCGCTAAAACGCTCTCCTTTCCAGGTTTTGGCATTACAAAATGACGTCATCCCTGAGCCTCTCTATGGTGACTGGCTGTAAATTTACAAAACGCTTGATTTGATCTGTAGTGGAGTTTTCTATTAGAGGAGGATGAACTTTAAAAGTCAATATCGTAATCGATAATATTCATTTAATCATGGGCAGTCAAAATCGTAATCGCGATTGATATTCAATTAATTGTGCAACTCTACTTTGCGTAAAAGAAAGTCTATTCATTAAACACTGAGACTGTGTCTGAGTCCCGAACACTAATTAGAAGGCTGTTCCATAACTGTAAGAGAAAGTTCTTCCCCCTGCTGTAGCCTTCACTATTCGAGGTACCAACAAATAGCCTGCACCTTTTTGATCCAAGTAGGCATGGCGAATCATAGAAGACCAAAAGTTCGCTTAGGTACTGTGGCGCGACCGTGCAGTGTTTTATAGGTCAATAGTAGTATTTTATAATCAATGTGAAATTTTACTGGGAGCCAATGCAGTGTGGATAAGATCGGGGTGATGTGGTTGTATCTTCTGCTTCTAGTATATTTATATTTATTCATTTAGCAGATGCTTTTATCCAAAGCGACTTATAAATGAGAAAATATAAGCAAAAGGACTCTAGCAGCTGCATTCTGGACTAACTGGAGCTTGTTTATGCTCCTACTGGCACATCCAGACAGTAAGGCATTACAGTAATCTAGTCTAGAGATGACGAAAGCATGAACTAATATTTCTGCATCATGTAGTGACAATATATTTCTTATCTTAGAAATATTTCTGAGATGAAATAAGGCTATTCTAGTAATGTTATCTACTCATGTAGATAACATTACTAGGATAGCCTTATTTCATCGTCAAATGAAAGGCTGGAGTCAATAATCACACTGAGGTCTTTTACTGCTGCATATGATGAAACAGAAAGTTCATCCAGAGTAACTATGTGATCAGAAAGCTTACTTCTAGCTACATGTGTTCCTACTACAAGTACTTCTGTCTTGTCAGAATTAAGTAAAAGAAAGTTAATAAGCATCCACTGTCTAGTGTCCTTTACAAACATCAAACAATTGCAAACACAGGTTTATCCAATATAACATAATATAACATAATATAACATAATATTATATATATATATATATATATATATATATATATATATATATATATATATACATATACACACACACACACATACATATACATATATCTTTGTTAAATATAAGTGTGCAATAGTTATTGGCGGCCCCAATAGTTCATATAAGAAAAATATATTTGAAGTATATAAACATGAAGTAACACATAAGCCAAATTCCCTTAGTCATTCATAACAATGGGTAAAACAAAGGAATATAGCTGTGATGTGTGGCAAAAGGTTGCTGAGCTTCACAAAATGGGAAGTGGCTATAAGAAAATAGCACAAGCATTAAAAATGCCCATTTCCACCATCAGTTTCATGTTTCAGGAAAAAAAGCATCTACTCTCATCCAAAAACAAACTCGAGCGTCTTCAGTGTGCAGACACTACTGGAACTTCAAATGGGATCGGGTTCTATGGTCAGATGAGCCCAATATGGAGCTTTTTGTTAATAAACACCAGAGGTGGTTTTGGTGCACACAGAGGGGTAGCCATATGGAAAAGTACCTCATGCCCACGGTTAAATATGGAGGAGGATCTTTAATGTTTTGGGGCTGTTTTTCTGCCAGAAGACCTGGACATTTTGTTAGGATACATGGCATCATGGACTCTATCAAATATCAACAGATATTAAATGAAAACCCGACTGCCTCTGCCTCAGAAAGATTAAAATGGGGTGTGGTTGGATCTTCCAACAGGACAATGATCCAAAACATCATCAAAATCAACACAGAAGTGTTTTACTGACCACAAAATCAAGATCCTGCCCTGACCATCCCAGTCCCCTGACCTGAACCCCATAGAAAACCTGTGGGATGAACTGAAGAGGAGAGTCCACCAGTGTGGACCTTGAAATTTGAAGGATCTGGAGAAATTCTGTATGGAGGAATGATCTCAAATCCCTTGCCATGTATTCACCAACCTCATCAGGCGTTATAGGAGAAGACTCAGAGCTGTTGTCTTAGCAAAGGGAGGTAGCACAAAATATTGACTAAACGGGGGCCAATAATTGTTGTACACCTATATTTAACAAAGATTTTTTTTTAAATATAAACCTGTGTTTTGTTTACAATTCTTTGGTATCCATGAGTGCAGAGTATTTTAGTGAATTTTTAAACATAAGATCAAAGGATAAACAATAAAGATAATTTTTCACAGCCTTTTTTGCTTGTAGTTAGCAGATACTTACTAACTACTTACAGATGCTAACTAATTGAGCAAGTGAATACATTTACAGAACATTAACATTTAAGTTTCATGTTATTGGAACTGAAATGTGTAACCTACTTTGTTGTTTTTATTGACTAATTAGTTTTCTCTAACCTACTCTGAAAACATGTTGGTTTGTGCTGCTCACCTAGCTAGCTGGTTAATGATAAAGCTTGTTAACTTCCATTGCCTTAATGATTTGGCATCAAAATACATACATCTAATGCTGCATTTCATGCAATTGTGTAAAACAAATTGTGTGAAACAAAAATGTAATTTATTCTGACAGTGTAAGATATGCTGGAGCAGCAAAATCCACTGAAGAGCAGCAGAGCAAAGTGGAGAAAACGACTGCTTTGATCCTATGCAAAAGCATCAGCATTGGGCTTGCACAAGTGCTTATTTTAATGCTTTTTAAAATTACCTATTGTTATTTAGTGGAAACAAAAACACATAAATTAAACAAACATGCAAGATTTAATCATGTTCAATTTACTAAAGGTCAAAATATTTTTTTTTCAGTGCATTCCAGTGACAACTTCTCAGTATAATGCTAACCTACCCTATTTTATAGAGCATTCAGCTATCTATCTTGACTACTTTTACATGGACAGCAGTAATCGAATTATTGACCTTACTCTGAATAAGACAATATTGTGATTAAGGTGTTTACATGAGTCGCTTTTAGAATACTCCTTTAATGTTCCCGTTTTACATGTTATAGAATATAGATCAATTAACGTCACACGTCGTTACGTCACCACGCCACGCCGTCCGACATTCCCTCCAGAATTTCACGTATCGCCATAAAGTTCGTCTTCGTTATGGTACCGTATACAATTTTGGGTGTTTTTTATTTTAAAAAAAACGCTTCAAGTGCGGTTAATTATTTGTCATGCTATACGTGCTAATAGACAACTGCTTGAAACCCTGGGCTGTGTCCCAAGCCGCGTACTTACCTACTATATAGTAGCCGAGATGCATGTTTTTCGCCTACTACAAGCCTGTAGTAGGTAAGTACGCGGTTTGGAACGCAGCCGTGCTCTCTTGTTTGACGTGAAACGGTTAAGCACTGCCGTATGTGTACGTGTCCTGTCGCAAAATGCAGTGAAAACTCTCACGCGACGTTAATAGTGTGATTAAGGTGTGTACACGTCTGTAATACACATCAATAATGCGACTGAAACAGGAATACTCCGCTCGTCTTAATTCCATTTGTGTTTACTTTGCGTATGACTTTAATCAGTTAAGGTAAAAAAATGGCTGTTTACATGGTAGTTTCTTAATCAGGTTAATATTGGATTATTTTTGTTCATGTAAACGTACTGATTTTTAGCTAACATACTCTGACCAGAAGCCCTAGTAATGCTTAAAGTAGTAATCTTACTTAATGTTATAATGACTAAATAAATCAATAAAATTTTCAAATTTTGCCCAGTTAACCTTCTTTTCAATAAATATTAAAGCTGAATGATAGAATGTGATATTCGGTTAAGCAGCATAACTCCTGGGTATTTTACTGCGCATATACGCAAATATGACGGATTAATTAGCCGAAACAATGTCCTTTGAGGCAGGTGTGCGATGATTTAGGTGTAGTTCACACACTGCTAACCAGATGGGTGTAAGTGTCCCTTGCAGGTTAGCTATTAGCTTCGTGGATCCAATGCAAAACTAAAGAAGTGATTCTTTTGTTTGTTTTGCTGATCGACTACATTTCGTAATGGAAAATTATATACATTTGATTTTTAGCTTAAGTGTTACTTTACTATGGATACCTCAAAATGTGTGTTATTTAATAAATAAGCAAGATTGCATTTAAACGGCTTACAGGTTTGGCTATCGTTCACTGGGGCATTTTACTATTGTACATACTGTAACATGTAACAATGCCTTAAGATCTAACATATAAATTCGAGGAAAACCAGCGACGATAAGTCGACGACTTTTACTGCTTTGTCAACCAAACTATCGTCTTGGGCACATTTGTTAACCCGCCCCACCCAGTCATTTCGCACACCATAATGATGGACGTTTGTTTACACCAATGAGATAAGAGAATGTTGCCGGCCCCTCACACAATTACCCAATCAACGTGAGAAGAGGAGACTCGGGCAAACGCTTTTTCGACATTGGTGTTGGCAAGGTAGTTCCTGCTTTACGCTAGCTGTTTCCAGTAATCGTGTTGTGTGAGAGGGAGAAAGCCATGTGTGTCGATGGAAAGGTAAATTACCATAGCGAAATTGTAATGGAGAGCATTTTTTTTATTTACAAGTGATTGGTAGCGCTTTAGTATTTTTTTTTTATTTAAATAAAAAAAAGGTCTAGCCAATCGTAACAGCTATGCGGCCTTGTTCATGTACGTACTCCTGCTATGTTTTTGTAGCACGTTGTCTTTGGTCCGGTTTGTTGATGAGACGAATTGAAAGAGTCCGAATGAAAGAGCGGTGAAAGTAAACGATGAAAAGTTAACCTATTACATCAATAATCAACAAAAACATAAGCGAGCTCCAGCATTTTTGCACATACACAATGGTTGACCACTCAATGGAGATAGCAAACATTTAATAGGATTGTGCATAGTCGGTATTTAATTTTAGCTTGGTGTCTTGCTAGTTTATCGCCTGGAACTTACCTTGAGTTCATTACAGATAGCATGATCAAAAATGATACAAGGCGTACTTACTATATTTGTTCAGATGAACGCTGCATTGGTATCTTGACATTGATTTGTTACTGAATAATGAATCTAAAAGTAAAAGTGTTCTTTCATGGTCGATGATTTAAAATGAGGTAAGACAGGGTATTTCGCTGTGCAACGATATACTAGTATACTTATGAACGATGTAACATTTGAAATGTTTTATCTTTTGTGTTTCATTCTCCATCAGAATCTCATTCTTCTTTAGCCCATCAAATGAGATTTTTATGTAAGGTCGGCATAATATCCGCTCAGAGGAAAGAGAAGAAAGTATTAGACGAGAGGAAAGAAGGTTTGCTGAACAGGAGGACTGTCTTTGATTCACTATCCCTCCATCGACTTCATATCCACCTGATGTTCACTCATGTTTATAAGATTGATTGATAAATGACTGTAGGGCCTGATTCAACAAAGGAAATAAAACTGTAAGTATATTCCAACCTATACTGAGAAATATTGTTCATATTTGCATGGTGTTTGTAATAAATGATATCTATACTTGTACATGTAAGTTCTTGACTTTATATGCTAAATGATTATGTTCTGGTATTTCTTTTAATTTTCATTCCTCTTTTTACAAACTGTTTGACAAGATGGCAGATCCCATTATGGACCTGTTTGATGATTCACCCCTGTTTAACCTGGATTCCCTGCCAGAAGATGCTTTTTCTCAGGGTTCCTCAGACCCGGTAGAGGAGGCTCTGAAGTTGGCCCTCGGCCAAGTGGATCCCCCATTAGATTCAGATTCAGCCCCAGAAGCCAGTATCCCTGTCCTTAGTGACAGTGCTCAAGCACCACTAACAACCACAACAACCATCTCTTCTGTTCCACTTAAGACGCAACCAGTAAGCCAGGTGCCCCTTTCATCTGTTGCTTCAGCTCCAGTTCCCATTCAGACAATAACTCAGACTTCTGTTTCCATGGCTAGTAGTAGCGGTGGTTCGACTGCAGTTCTTATGAGTTCCCCTTTGGCTGTGTCAGGGTCTCAAGTTGCTCCCCAACACCTTATTACACAACAGGCAGCAGGGCAGGCAGCCCCAAAAATAGTGATTCTGAAGAGCCCTCAGGGTCAAGCCCAAGTACTACAGAGTGTTACAGGAGCTGCGGGCACTGCTGGGAAGCTTACCATTGCAAGAGTTGTGACAGGTGCACCTGTAAGACCTGGAATGTCCATTGTCTCAGGAGGGACAGTATTAAATGCTACACAGTCTGTGCAGGGACCGGTAAAGGTGGGGACAGGTGTCCAAAGGTTGGTACAGACACCTAATGGACCTGTGAAACAGGTGCTACTGACCTCTTTGCCCCAGACACACCTCCAGTTACCTACACAGACACAGATTACGCAAGCACAGACAGAGATGCCAAAGTTGCAGCTTCAGACTCAAGTACAGCCGTCACAGGTGCCGATACAGGCACAGGTCCAAGAGCAGGTTGCTGCTACAACTGGAAGTACAGTGGCAGCTCAAACGCAAGGTGTCACCCTGTCGACAGTAGCACAACAGGTAAGACTGTTTATTTTGTTTTCCCAACCAACTATATTTCTATATTCCAGTAACTATAGAGCCATCTCTGTGTCAGTGTGACGTGATGAAAGTTTATCTTAAGCAGATGTAAAACCTATGACCTAGCACATGGTAACTGAATATTCATAGTAAAAGTTTTAAGCTCTCTGATACCTACTGATGCTTACGAAAAATGAGCTACAAGTAAGTGAACTGTCATAGTGTATTATACAAAACTATTGTTTACGCTGATGCTGAATTCATGTTGCTTGCCATGTGGGCAAGGTGAATCATTTTTGGTTGATTCTTAGTTTTCAGTGCCTGGAATTAATAAATATGTATTTTTGGGATTGCAAAATTTTTTGGGGGGGGTATGATCCGAGAGCAGGATGGCAACTTGATCACTTCGCACACAAGATATATTAAAAAGATATATTGTGTATTATAAGATTGCAGTGTACTATTTCTAAACACATCTGGTTTACATGTTAACTGATTTCACGTAGCTTTGCTGCTCACTGCCCAATACTGCATAATGCACTTGACTTCAGGTTAATAATTTAATTAAGACTATATTCATATTTCATATTCATTCAAACTGTCAAGTAGTCATGCAAACTACTGATTTTTTTTTTTTTGGTCAAAGTAGCACAACATAGTGTCTTAATAAGGCAGGAAATTTAGATTATGACCTTAAATGTGCTAGAAAATGTTGCTAGAAAAATTCATGAGGTGGGAGAACCCAAAACACAGTGGTTGGCATTATTCATCCCAGTACATCGTGTTGCCACTGTTTCACATTCCCATAAACAAATTATTAAAAATGTAAATATTACTCACATGAAGACAAGTTATTACATGAGACAAACAGCAGAGTGCAACGTAAAGAACAGGTTGTTCCATCAAAGGATTTCTAGTCTTGATGATGTGACATGGCACAGTATGCTTCATAACACCGTCCAACTAATCGATAATGAAATTGCCAACTATTTTTAACATTGATTTTTTTTAAAAATAGATGTTGTGTACACTGATTTAACTTCTTTCCACATTATTATTGAACATGTTTGCCACTGAATTAAAGCTGTTAAAAAATGGGCCCAAATGCAGTGACAAGACTGCCCTGTGGATGCTATTTGTTCATATGTACAGTGGGTTCGTAAAGGATTCCTGCCCCTTCATTTGCACACTTGTTTCAATTTAAAATGGATTAAATATACTTTTTACCATCTACAATAACCCATAATGGCAAAGTGAGCAAATGTATTAGAAACCAAAAACTGAGAAAAATGAATATCGGACCAAAAGCCAGGCCAGGAAGTCTAATGAACTCTGATCAGTTGTCAAGATATAGCTGGGCAAGGGTATAGAACCATTTCTAAATCTTTGAATGTTATCAGGAGCACAGTGGTCTGCATCATTGTGAAGTGGAGGAAATTTTCAACCAACATGAGTCTTACTGACCTCGCCAAACTCAGTAACCAGGCCTTGTTCAAGGAGGTGACACAAACTCATTGGCCGCTGTAATAGAGCTGCAGAATCACTGCTAAATCTAAGCTGCTCTATGATTGCTGTTGCACAGGAGATGAAATACACAAAAATGTGTGTAATGTAAGTCAGATGGAATTGGTACAGGTTTGAGAAGTCAGATGAACAACTTTTATGTAAAATATAATGCTGCATTACACCCTTAGCGATATTTCGCCTGTTGGAATTGCATAACGGATACCACCATGTTCCTTTTTTTGATTAGCAACATGCTAGGCAGCTAATTCTGATGAGTCATGTATATTTTCTTTTTCAAACAGGGAACTGTATAGGCATTGTTTTAGAATTAATAAACACATGTCTGAAAGTTGATAAATCTAAAGCTAATACTTGTATGTTCAGTATAACTCATTTTACTTTACTCGTTTTACTTTGTTTTTCTGATGCTGTGTGAAGCTATGTTAATTTTAAGTCACTCCATAAACGAGGATGGATTTGAGAAGTATACTCCAAGTTCACTTCTCATGTCATGAAATACATAGTCCCCGTTTACACTGTTGAGAAAGAAGGGTTCACTGTGTTGTGCAAAAATAGTAACGTGTGTGTGTGTATGTATATATATATATATATATGTATATATATATATATATATATATATATATATATATATATATATATATATATATATATATATATATATATATATATATTTTTTTTTTTTTCTTCAAATATCCTTTATTTAACCTCCTTTTACTGGTAGCCAAAAAATGGCATTTTTGCCTGTTTTGGGGGTATCTGTGTTCGGCATTGATTTGTTTCGGGATCTCCCACACCACTGTAGTGGTTAATGGCTCATATGAAAGTAGATACTTAAGACTTTAAGAATTAGTAGTTATTTCAAGTATTTCTTCTTTGACCTAGCCTACCTGGGGCAATATATTCAGAATTAAAAAAAATATGTATTTACTTTTAACACAAATGTTATATCTTCACAGAAAATTTTGATATCAACCCCATTCCTTGTCTCAAAGATGCCCCAAGTACTTGTCCATGAACACCCAAAATATGAGGAAGTTATCTCTAACCACTAAAATTGTGTGTAAGGTTATCCAAACACAGGTAAAACCTCTCCAAAATGGCACCAAACCTCTCCAAATGGCACCAAACGTCTCTAAATGACACAAAATCTCTCTAAATGGCACAAAGCTTATAAAAATGGCACAAAGCCTTTAAATATTGCAGACTACCAGAAATAGCAAACATTTTTTTTAAAGGCACAAAATAACCTCTCCAAATGGCACAAAATGAAAACAAATGGCAGTAGCATGAACTCTGTTACACAATGTGTAATTTCACACACAAACAAATCAAATGATCAAAAATAGTGCCAGAGCCCCAGGTGAATGAGCACTTGCTCTCCGAATGGCTCAAATGATAGACACACGAGTGATCCCTCTCCTCTGACTTCTTGGGGGGGGGTCTAGCAATCAGAAAAACTAGCAATCAGAAAAAACTGTCAAACATGCAAAACCTGCTGTATAAAGTTTTGCAGGAAGAGCGCTAGAGCGGAGCTGCCATTTCCTGATAGTTTCTCTGGACGGCCCTGTAGCGCTGTGCTGATTGTCCTGTACCCGCTGACACAACTCAAGACGGACGTGTAAAAGGTTTGGTTGTGTTGATTACGCGTTTGATTTTCTCAGCCTCTGAGTGGTCAATCATGTTGAGTTTGGGCTTGTTTGAAAGCTAAAGTATCTACAATTGGTCCAAGTGGGTTTCATTCAAGTTAGACTGCCCGATTATAATTTAGGAGGCGGGTTGTTCAGCATAGCCAAAGCAGATTAGCTTTTTTTTAGATGGTGTCTCAGTTCAGTTTATGGCTAATTACTAAATTCCAGAGGGGTGGGATACCAAAACACTTAATGCATTTTGAAGAGGACATTTGTGATTAAATATGGAACTTTGCATTTGTTCTCTTCAATAAAGCTGATGGACTTTATACTGATGGAAATGTGCATGATTTATAAAACCATGAGCGAACTGGATTTTCGTCGATGTAGGTAATGTAAGGTAGTAAACGTTTATACATATATTTCAGTTTATAACGTGTGTGTATGTATGTGTGTGTATATATATGTATATGTATGTATATATATATATATATATATATATATATATATATATATATATATATATAAAAAATAAAAATTATAAGTCCGATCTTGGGTTTAAATGTTATAATTTTATTGTGGCAGTTGTATACGGTGTTTTACTATCAAAAAAGCTTTGGTCGTGCTCTCCGATTTATCTCTGTGTCAGTGTTTTCGTGGAGAGGTTTGAATTGTTTGCCCAGCAGGGAGCTCAAACTCCGCCCCTTTCCCCATCCCCCTGCCCACCAGCAGTTAAGCACACAGACATAACCACAAGTGTCCTGACTAATCTTGTACCAGAACTGCGGTGATACAATAATTCATTTGTTTATACTAATTGAAAATGTCCGATAAGTCGTTTTCCATTCCGCCGGCGGAATGAACGCTAGTGCCAGGGCGAAAGGGGTTAAAAGCACAGTTGTTTACACTATTTGCTGTAGATGGTGCTGTTACCATTTTTGCACCTCTACATTTTCTTAAGTCCATTCTGATCAATAAACTTTATAAAGTGTGTATTGACAATGTAAGAACAATAACAATTAGACTTTGGGCTCGGACCATTGATGACCCTCAGGCAGGCAGCCAGGTGTTCTCCTTGCAACCTGTTATGAAGGTATGATTTGACCTGAAAATGAAGGTAACTAATCAAATAAAGGAAAATGAAAGGTGCGTTTGGATCATACTGTTTGTATTGCCATAGGGCTGTCAATTTTTTTAACTCCCCACAAGGGATGTGACGGTGAGGAAATATTCCCACCGGTTAATTGACGTGACCCCACCGGTAATGCCGGTATCAACGGGGGCTGGGTGGGGGGCATTTCCCTCTTTTCCCCCTTTTCCCCTTCACTTTTAAATTGTTTTTGAATGCTTGTGTGGCCGTGCGCGTTTCTCTTTCGAATTAGCAACAGTTTGGTGGTGGCAATTGCTTGAATGGTGGGTTCATTATTATTCTTAATGAAAAACACAACAACAAAACAGTAACAGTGACAAACTTAAACATAGAACTTTTGAAACCAAATCTTCAGCCATCGTCTTGTCAGTCAGCTCGCTTCAGTCTCGCCACGTGATAAATGAAATCTGACTCCTGTTGATCTGTGCTGCGACTCTGACTCATTCGGCTCATGCTGAATTGAGCAGACGTGTTCAGTTTTTAATTGTAGCGCTTGAAATTAACGTTTTTTTATTGGTAGCACTGCTGCTCCCAACCTTAAAAAGTTAGGAGCACCAGAAAAAATTTAGGAGCAACAACATATATATATATATATATATATATATATATATATATATATATATATATATATATATATATATATATATATATATATATATATATATATATATAACAGATTTCTTTTCAGATATTTGCTTTTGTCAAAACTTTATCCAAACATTTTCCATGCTCTCCTCCAAATTTACTTTAAGAACGCTGTTTAAACTATATTAATAGTATATTAATGTCTTTCATTTGTTGCTCTTTTGTGTCAGTTCAATTGCAGTCACATCCTTTTTTCTTGTGATCTACCCCCTCCTTCCTGCGGTTAAAACATTTATTTGATTTAATTCTGATCGTTCTGATATTTTTTTAACATATCCTCTGATGTTCATTCATGTTTATTTTTCAATAAAACTTGTATTTAAGACAAGGATATAATCCATTTACTCACACTTCTTGCTGACGTTTTGAGTCAGCAGCCATACTCTACCACACTCGTGCACCATAAAGAGTATCAAAACATCATTTAATGTGTGAATTTCGAGATAAAAAAACAAAACATGATTTGGAAGCTGAGACTTTCTTCACAAACAGCTCATTATGAATTCCCAGTTTAAGTTCTAGTGCACATCACTTACACGCGATAGTGTAAATAAGGTCTGCGCGATGCAAACCACGGCACCAGGGCTCTACAGTGCGACCATTTCACTCGCATTTGTGACTGAAAAGTACTTTGTGCAACTGTGAAAAAATATTTAGGAGCACTGGTCAGTGTGTCCTGTTCAGAGTTGTGTAGTACAATCAGAATACAAACTACAACTCCAAAATGCATCTACACCGCACAACAGTTACTTTCACACTGCTTTTCATGTCCAAGTGTGTAAATTACTACAGAGAAGCCATTATGATGAAGAGTAACACTGTACATTATCTGCTTCTCTCAACTTCCCGATCTCACAAATGCCATCTTTTATTGATCCCGCAAAATGACCTGAACCTGTGACTGACATGCTCGTGTAGAGACAGCGGCGTTGGGCGCCAATAAATTAATAATAATGCTAACATTACAAGATGGGTTTAATTCAAACTTCATTATTAAATAATTCCTCACCAATCATAATCAAGAGTAGCAACTGTTCAGTCTGTAAACATACAGTATACTGCCGCTCTCCTTCACTCTCTTCAGCACTCTAATAGACGGCGCATTCACGACATTTAAACTCAGGGTTGCCAGATATAACTAGAAAAGTCAACTCCAGTTTTCATGTCCAATTTAATCCTCCCAAAACACTATTATCAGCAGACGTGGCAACACTGTACTGGGGAACCCATCTAAAAAGAACAACTGATAAACAAACAGAAAACTAAAAATAAATATTTTTATTTAGACATGCTCCATCCATGTATTTTTGGAAATATTTTGAGCTTGTGTTCACCACAGGCCTTATTTCAGGGTTTTAACCAAAATCACATTTAAAAAAAAAAAAACAAAACCAAAAAAAACCCTTGACTTTGGGACGATTGAACCGAAGGGATAAAATGCTAACTGGTTTCTGGGTTTTGGCGTTACAAAACGACGACATCATCCTTGCGTCACTCTATGGTGACTGGCTGTAAGTTTAGGAAGCGCTTGATTTGATCTTCAGTGGAGTTTTCTATGAGCGGCGGACAAAGTTTAAACGTCAGTATCGCAGTCGATCATGTTCATGTAATCGTGGGCAGTAAAAATCCACACATTCTATATTACACACATTCTAGTCTCCTTGCACTGGCTCCATGTTATTTGTCTACAAAGCCCTCAATAATCTGGCACCTCAATACTTAACTGACTTATTGCTCCCGTACACTCCTTCTCAAACCTTAAGATCGTGTCACCATCATCTACTCCATGTCTCTAGAGCCAAACTTAAAAATCGAGGTGCTCGCGCCTTTGCTACCGCTGGTCCAAGACTTTGGAATACTCTTCCTCTTTATATAAGGCATGCTCCATCCGTCTCTGCTTTTAAATCTTTTCGTAAGTCTTACATATTTTCCCTGGCTTTTAACATCCCCTAACTATATTATTATTTTGGTATCTCTTACATTCATGACTTTTATTGTTTGTTTATTTTGTCTTTATTTTTCTTTTTTCTCTGCCTTAGTTTATTCCTTTTACTCACTGTACAGCACTTTGGTCAACCTCCATTGTTTTTAAATGTGCTTTATAAATGAACATTAATTGATTTATCTTCTTTTAGTTAAGAACAACATGCAGTTTATCATGTATGTGCAATGGGGTTAAATGTTTGGCACATATCTCTGCAACTTAAGTCATACTGCCATTACCTCTGTCCTTACCCTGTTCCTTGTGGAGAGGTCTCTCACAGTGTATGTGTGTGTGTGTGTGTGTGTGTGTGTGTGTGTGTGTATATATATATATATATATATAAGTATGTCTATGTAAATATATAAATAAAATTAGGGATGTCACGATACCAAAAATCTAGTAGTCGGTTCCGAAACCACCAAATGTCCTTGATACCAAAGTTGATACCACGATGTAGTTTAAATTTTCTTTTAAATAAATTTGACTTTAAAAGGGGGTGGGGGGAGATGTTTTAGATATCAAACACTGTTTGACAATGACTAATAGAAAAGTGGAGGGTACAAGTGCTATGGTGCACTCCTAAATACACACGTGCGCACACACACACACCCCTTATACTCTGAATGCAAGCATTAGTTTAAATTCACTGATATGGTGGCAGGCCAAAAATTCAGTTCAATTTTATTTGTATAGCGCTTTTTACAGTAGACATTGTCTCAAAGCAGCTTTACAGAAATATCAACATGGTATTAGTGTGAATTTATCCCAACTGAGCAAGCCACCGAGTGGCGACGGTGGCAAGGAAAAACTCCCTAAGATGTTTAAAGAGGAAGAAACCTTGAGAGGAACCCGACTCAGAAGGGAACCCATCCTCATCTGGGTAACAACAGTTAGTGTGAAAAAGTTCATTATGGTTTTATATGAAGTCTGTATGGTGTTAGGAGCAGCCGTAGTCCCAGCAGTCTGGAACTGGAGTAGATGAGAGCTCCGTCCAGAGGTAAGACATCCGAAACGGATCAGGCAGGTCCGGAGAGCAGAGAAGATCAGGATCTCTAGTATCTCCATAAAATCGTGTGTGGCTTGACAGAAGGAGAGAGGGAGAGACAAGGTTAATAGGACTTTGCTTAGCATAACAGAAAGTCTAGTCAGGGTAGGCTTGAGTAAACAAATACGTTTTAAGCCTAGACTTGAACACTGAGACTGTGTCTGAGTCCCGAACACTAATAGGAAGACTGTTCCATAACTGTGGGGCTCTATAAGAGAAAGCTCTTCCCCCTGCTGTAGCCTTCACTATTCGAGGTACCGTCAAATAGCCTGCATGTTTTGATCTAAGTAGGCGTGGCGGATCATATAAAACCAAAAGTTTGCTTGGATACTGTGGCGTGAGACCGTTTAGTGCTTTATAAGTTAATAATAGTATTTTATAATCAATGTGAGATTTCACTGGGAGCCAATGCAGTGTGGAGATTAATGAAGCTAGTTCGGTCTCTCTAAGGGGAGTAAAAGATTCTAAACATTGATTAGATATTGTTATATTATTAACTACAGCGTTAGTTATAATACTGTCTGGTTTGAATTTAATTGCCCGAATTTCACATCTAATATTTTCAATCTTGCCAATCAAAAATTTCATGAAATCTTCACTGCTATGTAATGATTGTGTGCTTCTTTCTGTAGTGGTTTTATTCCTAGTTAATTTTGTTACTGTGTTGAATAGAAATCTAGAATTGTTTTGTAAAAAAGATTTATTAAAATCATTAACATGTGAATAATTATTAGTGACCGTAGCTACATTTAGCTGACAGAATATGGGCTGAATGGTGATGCATGGTGGCCCATTAGGATGTAGTTTATAACATTGCCGTGCGTTAGCGTCGTTAACAAATAACTGGCTATCGCTAACATTACATAGAGCATAACGTTAGCTGGTTTCACAGCAACAATTCAGCTGCCTCATACACATATAATATAGGACCGTCTTTCAGGTGCTTTACCAAATTCCAGGTGTTTCCTCGCTTTGTTGGAAATGAACGATACTTCAGCGAATCAGTTATGTTTGTTGTCATCCGCCTCGAATGTGAAGTATTTCCATATTTGACTCCTACCATCTTTCCTCTCTACGAGTCGGGGCGGTGTAAAAATCTTCTGTAGTGTTTCCCGTGTGCTTGTTGGCGTTCTTCTAGTTCACCACTTGTGGACCAACTAAAACACTTGCGCGTATTTGCTGCCCCCTTCAGGTCCGGAAGAATTGTAACCACGGTACCTTCATTACAACCGGTACTTATGCTACTGCAGAAGAACAAGTACCCTGACGTTTTAATAATGTTGGTACCGAAGTATCAGTTCTCGTGGCATCCCAAATATGTGTGTGTTTGCGTTTTTTATATATATATATATATATATATATATATATATATATATATATATATATATATATATATATATATATATATATATATATATATATAAAAAAAACGCAAACACACACACACATATTTGGGATGCCACGAGAACTGATACTTCGGTACCAACATTATATATATATATATATATATATATATATATATATATATATATATATATATATATATATATATATATATATATATATATATATATATATATATATATATATATTAGACTGATCCTTAAAGTGCATCATCTCGTAGAAGCAAAATATCAATAAAATTGTACCCAAAATATAGCATAAATAAAAATGCCATCAACCAAATGAAAAATATGCATCAATTATAACAATATGCAACCAAATGAAAACAATTCAGGCGTATGCAGAAAAGGAAATATAATTAGTCTTTATTAGTTACATATAAATTACAGCACAGTGAAATTCAAACAGAATGTTTCAATCATAGCCATGATACTGCACCCCTGGAGTAGAGAGGGTTAAGGGCCTTGCTCAAGGGCCCAACAGTGGCAGCTTGGCAGCGCTGGGGCTTGGACCCTTGGACTGACCTACTGTTCAGTAACCCAGAGCCTTAACCGTCAAGACACCACTGCCCCATAACATAGTGTTTACAGGTTTTTGGCAAGAAACACCAGTCTGTCCACATTTTCTGGCTTGAGAGACGAGTGAAGGCAGGTCACTACATTTCCCCCAGTGCTCAAAACCCTCTCTGAAGGGGAACTTGTGGCTGGAATGCACAAGTACTTTTTTGCTAGTTTCGAGAGTGGTGGATAGTCTCTGGTGTTCCCGCCACCAGTCCAGCGGGTCTTCTTCACTGTCAGTGTTGTCCAATTGTAAATAGGACTTTTGCTCAGAGGTTGTAGCTTGTTGTTCGTGGTGGGGTGGGGGTCTTAGTGTGGTTCCCTCAGTGGTCTTGAAGAAGCTCCCCAAGGTCTTCTTTTTCTTTGAAGTGGGTGCATCCTCAGCAGTCTCAACATGGGGATCAGTTGGGCCCATGTCCTTGAAAAGAGTATGGTAAATCTATTGATCAATAATCTAATGAAACATATTTAACATCCATATCCAGAAAGTAGATTACAGCACGTTACAGCATATAATTTTGTAAATGTGTGTGTGTGTGTATATATATATATATATATATATATATATATATATATATATATATATATATATATATATATATATATATATATATAATGTGTATATGTGTATATATATGTATATATATGTATATGTGTGTATATATATATATATATATATATATATATATATATATATATATATATATATATATATATATATATATAATGTGTATATGTATATATATGTATATATATGTATATGTATATATATGTGTGTATATATATATGTATGTGTATATATATGTGTGTATATATATGTATATGTATGTATGTATATATGTATATATATATGTATGTATGTGTGTGTGTGTGTGTGTATATGTATGTGTGTGTGTGTGCATGCATGCATACATACATGCATATGAGCAGTATATACAGCAAGCAATAATGTACAGTCCCACTACACAAATAGCCCATCTATATATCACATATGTACAGTGTACACACTACTATATACATATTGCAGCTGTGTGGGATGTGTAGACATATAACAGTAACTTTGAAGCTGTGATGTGTGAGCAGTGCAAAAAGTACAGTATGGTACCCATATTACAACAGTGTAGTAGCGTATTTGCAGTGCAGTCAAAAGTAAGGTCAAGGGAGGGGGTGGCTAAGTGTTGTACATTCTGATGGCTGTCGGCATAAAGGAACATCTGAAGCATTCCGTCTTGCACCTGGGGGGGCAACAACAGAACTAGACTTCTTCAACAACCTGTTGAGTTTGTCAGCCTCCCCAGCCTTAATTCCACCTCCCCAGCATGTCACAGCAAAGAACAGGGCACTGGCTACTACAGACTGATGGCACATCTGCAGTAGCTTGCTGCTCACGTCAAACGACCTAAGCCTCCTTAGAAAAAACAGTCTGCACTGTCCCTTCTGGTAGAGAGCTTCGGTATTTTCTGACCAGTCCAGCTTGCTGTTAATGTGCACTCCCAGGAACTTGTACGAGTCCACCATCTCTATTTTCTCCCCCTGGATGGTAATAGGTGTTGTGGGCTTTCTGTTTTGGTGGAAGTCCACTATCAGTTCTTTCTTCTCTTGCTGATGTGGAGCTGAAGGTGGTTATCCTCAGACCATCTGACAAAGCTCTCCACAATGCCTCTGTACTCCTCCTCCTTATCTTCACTGATGTAGCCCATGACTGAGGAGTCCTCAGAGAATCTCTGGAGGTGTCATGTACCAGAGTTGTAGCTAAAGTCAGAGGTGTATATGGTGAACATAAAAGGTGAAAGCACAGTTCCTTGAGGTGCGCCGGTGTTACCCATCACCACATTGACAGGCTGCCCTGCAGTTGGACGTACTGTGGTCTGCTGGTGAGATAGTCCATGATCCAGGCCACCATGTCATGGTCTACCTGCATGTCCCAGAGCTTTTCTGCAAGCGTGTGTGTGGTGGGGGTGGGGGGGGGGGTGTTAAATGCACTAGAAAAATCGAAAAACATGATTTTCATTGTGCTTCCTGGCATCTCCAGGTATGAGTAAGCCCTATGCAGTAGGTAGATGATCGCGTTGTCCATGCTGATTTGTGTCTGGTATGCAAACTGCAGCGGATCAAGGGAGTCATTTACGATCAGCTTAATCTCTTCATGACATGTGAGGTCAGCACCACAGGTCTGTAGTCATTTGAGGTACTGGGATGACTTTTCTTCGGCACCGGAACAATGCAGGAGGTCTTCTACAGTTAGGGCACCTTTTTCTGGAATTTTTAAGCCCAGTAATCCTGTTCATGCCCTCCCGTTTCTCTTTGACGCTGTTTATTTCCAGCTTGCACTCAAGCCTCTCCCGGTAGCTGTTTTTTGGTTTCCTCAGCTCCCTCCTTAGCTCCTTTTGGACTGATCTGACCTCCTCATTATCTCCTGCCATGAGTGCTCTCTTTTTCCTCTTTAGGATTCTTAATGTCTTTGTTGATCCATGGCATCTTGTTTAAAAAACAGTGGACCTTCTTTGTGGGTTCAATGCTTTCCTCACAGAATTGTATGTAGTCCGTAATATACTGGGTGAGTCCCTCAGTGTCCTCTGCGTGATCCTCAAGGAACAGGTCCCAGTCTGTGCTCTCGAAGCAGTCCTGCAGGGCCTTTTCAGCCTCACTGGACCACACCTTTACAAACTTAGACAAGCTGCTGTTTGACTACTGGTTTGTACACGGGTACAAGATAGATCAAGTTGTGGTCTGATCTGCCCAGAGGGGGAAGGGCAGTGGAGCTGTATGCCCCTTCACATTGGCATACAGCTGGTCCAAGATTTTATTCTCCCTTGTTTTGCATTTTACATACTGTGTGAAGTTTGTAAGGGTTTTAGAGAGGGGAACATGGTTGAAGTCCCCGTTAATTATCATGAGTGCGCTCGGGTGTTGTGTCTGAAGTTTTGCAGTGGTTGGAGTGGATGATGTCGCAGGCGCGTGCCGCTCCTGCCGATGGTGGACTGTACATTGTCACAATAATGGCGTGAGGGAAGTCCCTGGGCAAGTAGTGTGGTCTCAGTCCCACAGCCAGTAGCTCTAGATCTGGCGTACACATGCTCTCCTTCACCGTTATGTGTCCAGCGTTGCCCCATTTTGAGTTAATTATAATAGTATAGGAGGAGTAAATCTATAACAGGATGTTCAACACGCACATAGTAAAGTGTGTGTGTGTGTAAAATATATATGTATGTATATGTGTGTGTGTGTGTGTATATATATATATATATATATATATATATATATATATATATATATATATATATATATATATATATATATATATATATATATATATATAAATAAATAAATAAATAAATAAATAAGGGTCAGGTGTCCACATACTTGGCAATATACTGTGTTTTTTTTTTTTTTTTTTTTTTTTTTTTTTTTAAGACTATAACCCATGGAATATTCAGAAAACCAAAACACAGCAGCTGTTGCAGTAATACCAGTAGAAGTTGGGTACTTGCAATCAACTTCTGTCATAGGGGAGGAACATTTAGATTCACTTTATATGTTGTGTTTATATTCATATGTTGGCCACCTGTTGTTCTATAAAATAATTGTAATCATTTCCTTCAGCTTGGAAAATAGTTGTTGGTTGGAGTGTGTGTGTGTGTGTGTGTGTGTGAGGGGGGGGGTTGCTTACCATTTATAGCCATTTAATTAATTGCAAGTACTGATGGTGCCGAAGGACATTTGATGTATAGATTTTCTTTTTTGTTTCCTTCTCTTTTTTTTTGGAGCATTGAAAGTGTGCACACGTCAGAGTCGTTGGCCATTAGGCCTGGGCAAAGGGTTGCACATGGGTGTAGTTGGGGGCTCTGTAGCGCCCCTTTTATACGTTACAAAAACTTGGTGCATATTGTACATACTTGTACGTATATGTACAAAACTCTACACACGTTGTCCTCATAAATCTCATCAACTTTCGTGCTGACAGTCATTAGCTTAGAGGGGGGGCTCTGTAGTGCCCTCTTTTGACTAAAGTCGTGAGCTCAGTTTTACCTACAGTCACCAAACTTTTTACACATTGTTCTCATCAAGTTGGACCAATTTCTAAATGAGTCATTAGCTCTGCCCAACAGGAAGACGGCCATTTTGGATTTAATGTGGATTTTTTTTTTTTAATTGCATACTCCTGAATTTTTAAATACTCCTCCGAGGGGATTCATGTGATTGTCATCAAACTTGGTCAACATTATACCAAGACATTGAAGGTGATAGATTGCAAAGGGGGTTTCGTCATAGTGAGGCAATAGATTTATGGCGATAAAATGGAAAAATGATGTCTCATATCTTCTGCATGCATTGAGTGATTTTAGATGAAACCTGAGCTGTATGTTTTGTCATGGGGGCTGATCACATTGATATGACTATTGTGAGTCATGCTCATAGCGCCACCAACTGGCAAGAGGAAGTGTGAGACTTACACTAGACTTTGCAATAATCCTCTTGCATTTACCCGAATCACCTCAAACTTGGTCAGAATAATGTCAAGACACTGATGTAAAATTGTGAAAAGATTTTTGATAGGTTGGTGTTGCCGTGGTAATGCATCAATCTTAATACTTTTTTCTTTGTATATTTGGGTGTTTTACTCTACAGCACTTGCTATGCATTGTTTTCATACACCCACCGGGTGGCAATGGCACCATAGTGCTTGGGCCTGTCATAGTGGCTTGAAGCTCTATTTTGAATTTGTAATCTTTGTGCTCAAATATCTCCCATAAACAAAATGAACAGTGTTTAATATTTTTAACAAAATGTATCACATGTATATAATTTCTTAAACATAAAAACATTTATAAATTCTCCAAAAGATGTTACCTGGAATCGATCAAATGATTCATTGAAACATTAAATTGGCTCCATGGACGCCATGACTGTGGCCTTTTCTAGGGCAATGTAGACCACAGAGGAGTGCAGCTGGTGTCATTGGAAAATGTGGCATGTGTCTGTCATTGTGATCAAGAGTTATTGGTCAAAAAGTGCAGTTAATTGATACTAATGATGCCGCCTCTCCACCAAACAATGCGATCATATGACTAGCATGCTCTCTATATTTTAACTTTATGGGTTGTGCAGATTGGGACCTCCGGTGTTGAAATAGTGCAGTCGCATTAGATGCATAATTATAATGCTGATATTGCAAATTCCTGTGAGTTTTGGAGATGTATCGATATATTTTCAAAAGTGATAGAGGATGAGACAATATCATTAGCATCAAGATACAGATAGATGGATGTTACAGTAAAACTTGTTTAAGCTTTTTCAACTCGCTAGTTTTTGCGCCTCTCCGCTCTCACACGCCACATGTAACCACACCCTGCACTCACTCGCTCCTGTTTTTATTGGCTGATATCGGTGTGAAGTGGTTTAGATTGAGATCATGATACCAGCTATAGGCTAATGGGGAGGTTTTGGGAAATTTCAGAATACATTTGTTTGTTAAACTCTTCTATAAGCAATGAGAGTTGACCATCTTTATAGCTGCTATTATTAATATTATTATTATTATTATTATTATTATTGTTCTCCACCACTCAGGTTGAACCTAAAAGAATCACACTGGTGCTGCAGCCGTCTTCTCAGGGTGGGACAAACCAGGTCGGCACAATGACAGTTGGTGGCAATCCATCAGCAGGAGCTGGACAACAGGGCCAGCAATCCAGGCTTGTATTGGGCTCTCTGCCGGGGAAATTAGTGCTTCAGGGTGGCCAGTTGGCAGCTCTTACCCAGGCTAGAGCAGGCCAGACAGGGGCACAACCAAAGGTGCTCACCATCCAGCTTCAAGTACAGCAGCAGCCCAACCAACAGGGAGCCAAGGTAAGTCAAGTCCTTTTTGTAGGGTTTAGGTAGTGGGCGGGGTCCTCCGCAGTGAGTATGCTGAGGGGCCAGGCAGGTTCTATCTAAAATCTTGTTTTATTTATTATTATTATTATTTATTATTATAATTACTAAGTACAGGGTTTTCAGGAGGCTTGGGTACTGTCTGTGTTCCAGAGGGGGGTGGTGGAAAAATTGGAAGGAAATTTAAACACATTGTTTTTGAGCATTTATTTTTTTTAAACATGTTTGTGGAATTACGCTGACAACACTTATTGTACTTGTATTCAAAAGTCTATTCATTTCAACAAGTATCATGATTGATATTTAATGAAAATATATGTGGATTCCTTTAACTTGTACACATAGGAAGAATGAACATGTTGAAACACACCTGTTATTATTTTGAAAATGCACCCAAAAGTACATAAAGGAGACAGAGAATTATTATATAAATATTGCCGCTCTGTCTGTGCCTGGTTCTCACACTATGCTGCACGAACCGGTAGAAAACGCTGTCGCGGTCAGTGCTGGGAAAAGCCGCATGATCCGCAAGTGTTTGGTGAAGTTCACACATAATGTCATTTTTTTTAAGCGATCAGCACCTGTTTTACATAATAATCCTATGGAGTAGACTGTGTTTTTAAAAATGCCCTGAGCTTCATCTGGGACGCTCTTAACTGGATTTTGGAACAGCAGGTTAAAAAAAAAAAAGTATTAATTTTTTTATATAATCTATATTATATAATATATATAATATGAACACAGCCTAACTTTGTTTAGCTACCAAGCCATGTTAGATGCTAACGTTAGCTGAGTCAAAGTATCTATATCTAACTAGCCGTGCTGGTTAACGTAAATTAATTCAGTACATGAATGTCTGTGTAAATTAGCTAGGTTAACAATTTTAGTTGTGCAGTGGGCTACATTAGTCTGCCTGTCTGCCTATAGCTGTAGTTAAATGCCCACAAGAATTACTCCCTAACAAAATAAAAGTTTATATTTCATTTATTCTTTGTTGAGGTTTACTTTATCGATGGCTTGCAACTTGCTTATCCAAATCGATGGTTGTAACCACCATCCCAAGTTGACGGTACAGAGAATTATCCGATCAGTTGTTTGATTAGCATGGCGATGAGCATCTGTCACAGCAATCACACAAACGTCCAAACATTGACTACGTTTACATGGACAGCAGTAATCTAACTATTGACCTTACTCTGAGTAAGACAATATTGTGATTAAGGTGTTTACATGAGTCGCTTTTAAAATATTCCTTTCATGTTCCTGTTTTATGTTATAGAACATAGTTTGATTAACAGCACACGTCATTAAGTCACCGCGCCGTGAATTAAATTGAAATGGGAAATATGGCCTCACTTGGCGCCTTACAGATGAACTATCTGGAATGTTATAAATCAAAAAATAAGTTTTGTTTAGCATGGTTAATTCTTATTGAAGCAAAAACAAAAAAATCACCCCGGGGGGGAACTAATTGCCCCCTTAAACTTAATATCTGGTTTTGCCACCTTTTGGCGACAAACACTTCTGATAACTGGAGATCAGTCTTTCAGTTACTTCTAGGACTAGGGTTTACTCCTATGCTTTGGATCATTGTCATCCTCATCTATTATCATCATATAAATACATACATGCATACATACAGGTGCAGCTCACAAAATTTGAATATTGTGGAAAAGTTAATTTTTTTTTTCTGTAATTTAATTCATAAAGTGGAACTTTCATATAGTCTCAATTCATTGCACAAAGTGAAATATTTCAAGCCTTTTTTTTGTTTGTTTTAATCTTGATTACAGCATACAGCTCTTGGAAATCAAAAATCCACTATCTCAATATAAAAATTTATAATACTGAAATGTCTGTCTTCTGAAAAGTAGGTTCATTTATGCTCTGATACTCGGTCAGGACTTTAATCCTTTTGCATGAATAACTGCATCAGTGCGGCGTGGCGTGGAGGCGATCAGCCTGTGGCACTGCTGAGGTGTTCTGGAAGGCCTGGTTGCTTTGATAGGGGCCTTCAGCTCGTCTGTATTGTCGGGTCTGGTGCCTCTCATAGATTTTCTATGGGGTTCGGGTCAGGCGAGTCGACCGGACAATCAAGCACAGTAATACCATGGTCAGAAACCAGTTACTAGAAGTTTTGGCACTGTGGGAGGTGTCGAGTCCTGCTGGAAAAGGAAATCAGCATCTCCATGAAGCTCGTCAGCAGACGGAAGCATGAAGTTCTCTAAAATCTCCTGGTAGACGCTGCATCGACTCTCGACTTGAGAAAACACACTGGACCAACACCAGCAGATGACATGGCAACCCAAATCATCACTGACTGTGGAAACTTCACACTGGACTTCCAGCAGCTTGGGTTCTGTGCCTCTCCACTCTTCCTCCAGACTCTGGAACCTTGATTTCCAAATGAAATGCAAAATTTACTTCCATCTTCCCCGTGATTGTGGTCATGTACTGAACCAGACTGAGAGATTAAAGACTCAGAAAACATTAGCAGGTGTTTTGAGTTAATTATCTGATTAGAGTCTTCTCAGGTCGACATTTCTGTATTATAAATTCTGTATTTGAATCTTTTGAGAGACTGAATTTTTGATTTCCATAAGATGTAAGCCGCAATCACTGAGACTAAAACAAAAATAAATCTAGAATATATGAAAGTTCCACTTTTTAAATTAAATTAGGGAACAAAATGAACTTTTCCACGATATTCGAATTTTTTGAGATGCACCTGTGTGTGTGTGTGTGTGTGTGTGTGTGTGTGTGTGTATATATATATATATATATATATATATATATATATATATATATATATATATATATATATATATATATATATATATATATTGGGATAAATTCACACCTTTAATATCTGTATACCGTGCTGATATTTCTGTAAAGCTGCTTTGAGACAATGTCTATTGTAAAAAGCGCTATACAAATAAAATTGAATTGAATATATAAATATATATATAGCATGCAGAATATTTACATCATTCACCACTGAAGTGCTTCAAAGTGAAATATACAATAAATCACGGACCTATTCTTATTCAGTTTCAGCTCGTTTCTGGTACTGCGAATGCCAGTGGCTGCCACCAAGTTGTCCAGCTTTCTCAAGGCCAGGGAGTACAAAGACTGGCAGTGCCCGTTAAACTTTTGCTACAGCAACAGGTATGACCTTTTAAACTGTTCTTCATAGGATCAAGTCCAATAATTTGTTTTCTGGACAAATCAAATGCTAATTAAAGCATGTTAATTCAAGCATATATTTGCAATTTCATTTCCCTGATGACTGTGTACAATTATTACTTTTGTGTGGAGGTGTACAGTGACTGGTTTATTTCATTAATTCATTTAAAAAAAAAAAAAGTCCCACACCTGTCTGCACCCATAGGAATTCCTCCCACAGTTAAAAAAAAAAAAAGAATAATTTAAAAGCTAAATAAAATAAAAATAAAATCCCAGCACTGTGGCTAAAGAAGCACATTCATTAATGCTGGTTGCACGTCACTATTCATTCCCTCTCCACTAGTTTTGAAGGGTCATAGCACCTCCCTCTTTCAGCTCAAGTCTACCTCTCAGTGCTTTTAAAAATGCGTGGATGGCTGTGTGAAGAAGGGAGTGGGTGTGGCAGGGGAGGAAGAGGGGGCGAGCATTCAGAACACTCACAATATAGATGGATAGTGACCAAGTTTGCAGATGAAAGCAGAGGACCTCTCTCCTCCTGAATCCCCAGGGCTAAATGGAGATGCAATAGATAGCAGTGCAGGTCCTCTGCCCTATCTATCCCTGTCGTGACTTTGAAGGAAAACATAAAACCAGAGGCAGTGCGGATGGGAGAAGTGTCGGAATGGTAGCTAGCTAATAGGCTTGAACTTTCCATGATTAAAAAGGTGAAGGTTCTTCCCTTCTACGCGGACTCTTGTATATTTTTGCACACGATGGCCACAGACCTTTTAATTATTTTAATTAGCTCAAGTAAAACGGCAAGTAAAACGGCCATGGTTAAAAATTAGACACATACCTCATTTGAAGGGATGGAAAATTCCTCGGGATTGAGTACCACATCGTTGTGTAGATAGAAACTGCTTTCATGAGCATGTCCGAAGTCCACCTTTCTCCAATTCTCATAGCTCTCCCAAATAAACACATTGGAACTCTTACACCACTGAAACAAACACCTGCGACCCATTTGAACTCCTCTCTTATCTACTACATCTGTAGGAAAGCACCACGTGCTGTCATGAATAATTAAGAGACAGCATCTTCTCATAGGATAAGAACACACAGCCTCATGAATAATTGAGACAGACACGTCATCGAAGTACTATAGTACATTGCCATGTCACTGCCTGTGACGTGTGACAGGATGAGATTTTAAACCAGGAAGATAAAAATAGCAGAAAAAAGCTCAAAATGAACCTGTTTTCTTCTACAATTAAAATTAACGGATGCCAAGATTCTTTTATGATGTGCGATATGTACACCTCTGTTAAAATCTCAGAAAATCTAGTTTACATTTATACATTTAGCAGAGGCTTTTATCCAAAGCGACTTACAAATGAGAAAATACAAGATATATATATATATATATATATATATATATATATATATATATATATATATATATATATATATATATATATATATATATATATATACATACACACACATATATATACATACACACGCACACACAATAGCATCGGTTGCACACCGGCTTCAGAGCATCAATTATACGTTTGTTGTCATCCGCCTCGAATCTGAAGTATTTCCATATACCATGCCTCATTTCCTCTCAACGAGTCATAGTGGAGCTAAACTTCTGTAGGTTTTCCCCGTGTGCTTGTAGTTGTTGTTTACCTCTTGTGGGCTGACTAAAACACTTGTGCGTATTTGCTGCCCCCTTTAGGCCCGGAAGAATTGCAACCTCCGTACCTCCATTAGAATCAGTTCGAACGCTACTCCAGAAAAACAAGTACTGTCATGTTTTAAGAATGTTGGTACCGAAGTGTGTGTATGTGTATATATATGTGTGTGTATGTATGTGTGTGTATATATATATATATATATATATATATATATATATATATATATATATATATATATATATATATATATACACACACAAAATATAAGGTGTATGTGTGTGTTAAAATATATTAATTTTATATACACAAAATATAAGGTGTATGTGTTAATGTGTGTATATATATTTTACCACACATACATACACACATTGTATGTATGTATGCGTGTGTGTGTATATATGTGTATATATATATGTATGTATGTGTGTGTGTATATATGTATACACTCGTTACATCAAGGCAAACTTTGCTTATTTTAATGGGAAAATAGGATGCACCTCGGGGATGAACGCAGGACTGTTGATTGCCTTTTGAGGAAGACATCACTTCCTTCAAAACATATGATGGCCCTTCAGAATCCCACCCACAGTGTTTGAATGGAGTAGCTTGTAGACTGTGAAAATGCAAATGTATAAATGGCTTTTTGTCTGCTGTGTAGCATGAAAATATACAATATAAAAAGATGGTAGAACCAGACCTGTTTAAACACAGAAAATGAAGTATCAAATGGGCTTGGCATTGTGTTTAATTTTCGTCAGTATATCCTGTACACCAATGAGATGATTTGCAATTGAATTTGAATTGGCACAAACTGTGCATGCTCATAAGGGAAATGCAGTTGCAAGTGTGTGCTTAAATTAAAATGCTGGCATAATTATTTTCAGGCAATAAAATATGTTGTATAAGGTATTATAAGTTAAAGCATTTTGTAATTTTTTTGGTGCATACAAGATAACGTAAATTTACATTATTACTTTTCCCCCAAGACAAGCTCAGCTTCTTGTTCTGGGGGTGCTGTTTCCGTGGTGAAGGTCATCAATACCTCAACTGGGTCTTCTGCTAACTCCACAACTGCCTCGCAGGGTTTACGTATTGTCAAGGCCACTGAGCCCTTGCGAAAAGTGGAGACTCTGTGTAAGCAGGAGAAAGCCAATCGAATTGTTGCCGAGGCCATTGCTCGGGCTAAAGCCCGTGGTGAGCGAAACATCCCACGGGTGCTCAGTCAAGATGAATTTCCTGCCAGACAGACATCCACTGACATTGATGGTGTTGCAAGTCCAACTGGTGCCAAGAAGAAAAGTGCAGGAGGGAACAAAAAGAAGTGCCCTGCATTGGGTGCAGCAACTGTGAAAGCTACAGTTGGAGAGAAGAAGGTTAAGGTGAAAAGTACTGGATCTGCAGTGGCTGGAGGAGGTGGAGGCTGTAAGAGTAAAGGGAAAACAAAGCCCAAGTAAGTTTTGTGTGTTTGTGTGTGAGAGAGAGGGAGCATAATTTTATCATTCTTAGGAGGGGAAAAAAAAAAAATGTAACAGCTAAAATTTAAGAGATAAATGGACTGTTATACACTGTAGTGTATTTTTAATCAGTGTTTTAGTATATTTTAATATGCAAATTCTTTCCAACCATATTTTTTTTTTTTTTTTTTTTTTATAAGTAGTCAGCAAAGCACTAGTTTCAAAATGATTGGCAGCCTCACAATTAATATTGGGTAAAATCTCCCCTAGAGCAAATAACCACACTGAATTTATATCTGTAATGTTTGCTTTATGTTGAAACACTTTGTCTCGGAACATAAAAAAATTTAATAAAATTTCATATATATATATATATATATATATATATATATATATATATATATATATATATCCTGTTTCTGCATATATATATACATACATACATACTTATTTATTTATTTATTTATTTATTTATTGATTTATTTATTTTTTCCTTCTGTTTCTGCATATGAATTGCCTTCTGTACACGGTTTAAGTCCTGAGATGGCCATTGCAAAACTTGGGTTATATTTCCACCCCTCTTGCAATGAGCATAGCCTCTGGTGTGTATGCATATGCATGCTGAAACCTTTCAACAAAGTCAGAGAGTGTATGGATGATGCATGATTTGAAATAAAAACCTCTGTAAGGGCAGTGGTTATAGTTAAACAGTTAAAGCTCTGGGTTCCTGGTCAGAAGGTCCTGGGTTTAAGCCCCAGTGCTGCTGCTTCGTCTTTTTCTCCTTCTTCCTCTCCTTCTCCCTTCTTCTCCTTGTAGGACCTTGTGTATACCTTAGTGAGCTATCTGTATAACATCTTGGGATCAGAGATATTGGTTGAACATTAGTGATGCACCGAAAGGAATTCTGGGCCAAAACAGAAAATTAATTTTTTCAAACCCATTATAAAATGGCTTCTTTTTTTTTTTTTTGTATTATTAGACTTTTTAATTAATTTCACAAATTTAATGAATCTGAATTGAAAAACCATAAACCAATAAAATGATCACACATTTATTGAAATTAACACACACAAACAATATTAAATACATTATTCTTCATTCAGTTCTGTAGCAATCAAATTTAACAGATTATTTTTATCCAATTATCTAAATAATATTATGTCAAATGTCAAGTAATGAACTAGGCCTCTATTCTGTTTGTGTAAACATATTTGCACATAAATATTATTGTGCAAAACAGTAATAATAGAACTAAAACTAAATTCAAATTGTAAACAACAGATGTAGCCTCAAGTCAAGAACAAAATTTTTATGTAATTGCTATACACATAACAAATTGGACTGCTTTCTATTTAAGCAAAGGTGGCTGGATTCTCTTCCAAGAACAAAATTTGCTCAACTTTATGGCAGGAGAGCTGGTGCTTGGGGCAGATAAATACCTGCGTACAAAAGCGCATGCAGCACTGCTGTAGATCGGGGCACTTACCTGAAGAATCTCATCAAACATGTCAAAGTGAGGGAGTTTGCACCTCATCACTTGTGCGTACCCATTTCTCTGGCACATTTTGCTTTGTGCTGCGCATCGATCCTAGATGCATTCATCACCTCCAGCTCTGCCTGTATCATTTCCCATGCATGCTGCCTTTTCTCTGCGTCAAAGTACCATCCTTTAAATCACAGATCTGGTAATGTTGCAATGTAACAATAAGTGCTGAGCACTGAGGGGTGAGGTGTGTATCCCTATAGAAAATACCTCCAAAGCTGGAAATACACACACATCAGTACACTCGAGCACTGAGAACCTTGGGGAACTCAATGAGAGAGAAGACCTAATTCTGTATAAAACCGAATAAACAAACACTAATTGGCATCAGCAAGATAGGCTCATAAATAGTTAGGAGAGAACAATATTCATGTTAAGCTAAAGAAACAGGAGTGTTATGAGCATTTATAGCAGGAATGTATGTCAACAATGAACTTTCCATAGGTCAGTTCATGAAATGAGCAGCGGTAAATTGTCAATCTACAAGATATCAAGCATCATGACTTTGATTGAGGACAGGAATATTAGCATGTTGCAAGTTGAGGTTTTTGAAGCCTATTTATTTGAGATGGAGTGTATATGTAGATGAGGTGACGATGCTGGACAGTCTAAATAATTGGGTCCCTTTAGGTGAATATGAAGCAAGGGCTCACGCATCACCGACAGTGGGTATTCACATTCTGGCTAATGTAGGAGCTGTTAACCAGAATGAAAATAAACATTGATTAATTGTTGCGCTAGATTCTTTAAGGTATACTTTGGCTGCATCATATTTTATCCCATGGATGCATGGGCAAATGTTTGTGAACACCTGAGCATCACACCCATATGTATTTTTTTGATCATCCAATTTCCACATTTAGTCCCTCTGCTGTTGTAATAACTCCACTATTTGTAGGGAGGGTTTCCACTAGGTTTTGGTGCATGACTCTGGGGATTTGCCCATTCAGTGTTCAGTGAAATTGAGGTCAGGGCTTTGTGCAGACCACTTGGCACTTAACCCTTGGCAAACTATGTCTTCATGGACCTCACTTGACAGGGGCATTTCGGGACCATGTTTGGACTAGGCATCTTGGTTCCAGTGAAGGGAAATGGTAATGCTACAGCATACAGAGACTTCCTATACAATTGCGTGCTTCTAACGTTGTGGTAACAGTTGGGGAAATCCCGACTATGGGCGTGATTGGTCAGAAGTCCACAAACTTTTGGCCATATATTGGGGTGCTTGATGATTTGTGAACCCTTGATAATTTTATATATTTCTGCATAAATATAACCTGAAACATCAGATTTTCAAACAAGTCCTAATAGTGAACCCAATTAAACAAATTATACTTGGTCATTTATTTATTGAGGAAAATGATCCAATATTACATATTTGTGAGCGGCAAAAGTATGTGAACCTTTTGCTTTCAGTATCTGGTGTGACCCCTTGTGCAGCAATAACTGAAGCTAAATGTTTCTGGTAACTGTTGATTAGTGCAAGGGTTCCCAAACTTTTCCAGGGCGAGGCCCCCCAAATGGCATTAACATTTGACCGAGGCCCCCCTTTTGCAAGATGTCTTTAAAACACATTAAAAATACAGACTTCTGAATATATCCCCCTTTTTTTTTTTTTTTATTAATAATTACATCTTACATCTTTACATTACATTAGGAATTGATTGTCTATGTGTGGTTGTCTGAGAGTGAGAATTTATTTTTCACACCATATTGTTGAGGACCCACGGGCGGCCCCTAAGGGGGCAGCAGCCCCCACTTTGAAGACCACTGGATTAGTGCACGCTGCACAGAGGCTTGGAGGAATTTGCAAAAAGTTCTATTTTGTTCTCATCTGTCCACAGAACATTTTTCCATTAGCCTTCTGCCTTTTGTCCATATGATCTTTAGTAGATTGCCCGTGTGCAATTTGCTAAAATATTCTTTTTGGAGAACAGTGGCTTTCTTCTTGCAACCCTTGCCATGCACACCATTGTTCAGTGTTTTTCGGATGGTGGACTCATGAAAATTAATATTAGCCAATGTGACACAGGCCTTTAGTTGCTTAGAAGTTACCCTGGGTTCCTTTGTGACCCCTTGGACTGTTAATCTTTTGGAGTGATCTTTGTTAGTTGATTACTCCTGGGGAGGGTAACTATGGTCTTAAATTTTCTCCATTTGTACACAATCTGTCTGTTTGTGGATTGGTGGAGTCTAAACTATTTAGAGATGGTTTTGTAACTTTTTTCCAGGCTGATGAGCATCAGCAACTCTCTTTCTGAGGTCCTCAGAAATCTCCATTGTTCATGCCGTGATACACTTCCACAAACCAAACAAGATCAGACTTTGATAGATCCCTGTTCTTTAAATAAAAGAACAGAGTGTGTGTACACACGCACACACACAGTGGGGGGAAATAAGTATTGAACGCATCAACATTTTTTTCAGGAAATACATGTACAATGAGGTTATTCACATGAAAGTTTCACCAGACATCAGTATTAACTGAAGAAATCCTAACATAAAAAAATCCAAACATTAAAGTCCATAAATATAGTTGTGTAATAAAGTGGAATGGCGTGGGGGGGTATTGAACAGGCTAAGAAAAAACAGTTCTCCAAGGTAAGGCAAGGAACCAGCTGAAATCTGTAAGTAATTATACCCCCTATCTGTGCAAATTAATATCAGCTGGGTTAGTAAATTGCTGCTCTATAAAAAGGCTTTTCGTTACCAAGGTGTCACAGAAGAAACATCCCATGATGGATAAAAGCAAAGAGTTCTCCCAAGACCTTCACAACCTTATTGTTGAGAAACATATTGATGGAATCGGATACAGACGTATTTCAAAACTTCTGAATCTTCCAGTAAGCACCACTGGGGCCATTATCCTCAAGTGGAAGCAACATCATTCCGTCATCAACCGGCCACGCACAGGAGCTCCTCACAAGATTTCTGACCAGGGAGTCAGAAGAATAGTCAGAAGAGTAGCCCAAGAGCCAAGGACCACTCGGAAAGAGCTCCAGAAACACTTGGAGGCAGCAGGTGCCATCGTCACAGAGAAAACAATAGGCAATGCACTCCACTGCTCACGCTCACCACGCAAGACTCCATTACTAAAGAAAAGGCATGTCGAAGCTCGTTTAAAGTTTGATACAACTCATTTGGACAAGCCTATGAAATACTGGGAGAGTGTAGTCTGGTCAGACGAGAGCAAAATGGAACTTTTGGTTGTGATACTACACACCATGTTTGGATAAGAAAGGTCCCTGCACATCACCCTAAAAACACTGTACCATCAGTGAAGTTTGGAGGTGGAAGCATCATGGTGTGGGGCTGTTTTTCATCACATGGTACTGGCAGACTTCATATAAATGGAGCCCTTTACTGGGAGATTCTTGAGAAGAATCTGCTGCCATCCATCAGGATGATGATGAGACATGGGTGGGCGGCCCATTAATTTCTTCATACAGGAAGTGTCTTGAAGCTGTCATTACAAAGGCTTCTCCACTAAGTGTTAAATATCTTTCAGTTAGTGTGTTCAATACTTTTTTCCTGTGTCATTCCTCTTTATGAGAGAATCTGGTCAATCTCGGTGCATAAAGGACAATGCCAAAAACCACTTCTGAATGCACGTGATCTCTGATCCTTTCGATGTCGCTGTCTTTAAAAGTCTTGAATCTGTAATGGATATCCTGACTTGGGCTCTGGAATACTTTGTCAAACCTTTTCTCAGTCAACACCATTCGCTGCTGTATCCACAGGTGCAAGTTAGACTTTACTATGCAAACAACATACATCAACACTGTCCAGAAGCATCGCCAACTTCTCTGGGCTCTGTCTAATCTCAGGTGGACAGTAGCACAGTGGAATCGTGTTTTTTGGTCCGACGAGTCGACGTTTCAAATAGTTTCTGGGCAAAACAGCCGTTGTGTTCTCCGGGCCAAAGACGGAAAGGACCATTGGTGTTCTGTCTCCTGATAAAACACTACATATTACACATCATGATAGCCACGTTTGGCATTAGGAAAAATCGCAAACTACACTTATGGTATTTTGTGCTAGTGTACTAATTTCAAACAGACCCATGTGTATTTGTAGAACTTGCCTCTGTAACTATGTTGATTTACCTTCTTATCAATACTGACTTGAGTCGGTACCAAGATAAGATTGCAGAACAACAATGAGTTTCACCATTGGTTTCAAGTATTTTTGTGAACCAGAGAATTTTCATTGACAATGAAGTTTACTGTCACTTAAATACCTGTGGAATAGTACTCGAGGTTATTAATTTGCTGTGTGATTCCCACTTGAAAAGCAAATTTGTCTTGGTGAACATGGACCCACGCTATAAGTGTCTCTTACCTGCAAACCCCAAATTGACAGCCTTTGTCAGCAAACATAAATATTTGCACCTACTTGTCTCTGTGAACAAGCTATCTCTGTATTGAACATCAAAACAAACTCCATTCCTTGCACTTACTCACTTGCGCGCGCACACTAAAATCTCACAGTGCGAACGTCACGTACTCCGGACTTGTAAACTGATTTTCATATTTGATGTTGCTTCTGTAGTATCTATTAAAACATCTTTTCCTCATTGCATAAACTACATAACTTGCATTACAGAACAGTTCTAGATCCATCTTTACCTACATTACACTGGATTTTTGTTCATTTACATGTTAAATTCATTTACACGAGAAGCTTGACTTCTCTTATCGTCATCAGATAATGATATTTTGATAAGCACAATAAAAATACTTAATCATTCAGTCAGTTCTGTCATAAACCGTCAGTTTTCTTTATCAGTATGGTACAATTTGGAAAATCTGTTAAATGAATGTGTCTGTCCATCTATTTTACTTTATGCATTGATAATGTACCTTTTAGGTAATTTCCACTGAACACATTTAAGAGGAGTTGTTTATATTGGTCTACTAAACAGATTTTTTGGTCCAGCCCATTTGACAGGGCCTATTATCTAAAATAAGTTTGACACCCCTGTTATTAAGCATTCAACTAAAAATACTTGTTTATTTCATGTGTACGGCTCGGTACTGAATGTTGTTAAATTCTTAGTTATGAAAATCACCTTTTATATATTTTTTCTTGTCTGTTTCTTTGCTTTACTCTAGCACCATCACTCTGGTAGGTGGTAAAAAAAGGAAAAGAAATGCATCTTCAGACCATTCAGATGGAGAACTGAACTCTCCTGCCACACCCCTCACGCAAGAAGAAAATCTGTCTCAGGTAAGGCCTGATATCTAGATTTGCACCTATGTTTCTGAACATGTGAGGGTGCCATGCACAGGTGGTTTCATAGGTGTCCACTTCATCCTTCCATGTAATGTGAACATGTCCACTAGAGGGCAGAATATGAACCTGGTATTTGGAAGAAGAAATTGATTAATACTTTGTAGTATTGAGTAAGTACTAAAAATCTGATTTTGTGCTATTAAATATTGAGATCTGGAGACCACATAGGGAATATTTTGGGATTTTCTCTAGAGAGAAAAATAATCAAAAATGATGGTGTATATTGCATCATTAACGAGAACATATAAAACCCTACTTTTCTTACATGTGAGCATGCATTTTGTTTCCAGAGTGATGAGAGGTACAGCGAACCTTTCTCATTCCCTTATCTCACTGCACATCAGCACATTTCATATGTTTTACACTCATTATTTGAGTAAATCGGAGTGATGTCAGATTAAATTATTATAAATTGGGTTCACAGCATCTGGTCAAATACTTAACCGAACACTGTACCCTTCTTCAACTAATCTTCATTTGCCAGAAGGCTGGTTGACTCCTCTGACAGTAGATATGCCTGACAGACTGATAGATTTATGGAAGACTGCACATTACCATGCCAGTACACCTTTGTGTGCTAAACTTACCCATAAACCACCTTTCTGCATTGTGACACACAAAGATGCTTCAATGCGAAAGTTCAAACTACAATGTATGTAGGAGTTAATATATGGCAGAGAGAAAAATGCTGATGTTTGTCACACGATTCCACATAATTTCTTGTATATTAACACAATCAGACAAAACCCTACTGAAAGTCCTGCAATATCATATTAAAGAGAATTTTCTTGTCTGACTTATTCTTTGTTCTTTTTCTAAGCTTTCTCCTGAGTGACAAGTCCTGATGCACAATTTTGGTCTGTGCTATAAGTTCCAGTACAAATGACCGTGCAAGTGATACAGCATGTAACCTTCGATGGCTAGTGTTAATTTGCATTTTACATTTTGAATAGGTATTTTGGGTGTCCTTGAAAATAGTTTTTTTGTTGGAAAGTGTATTGTGTATTATTCTATGTTATTAGGGGACTAAGCACACACATGCTGGAACCCTAGTTCTTATGCTCTGGTTTTTCAGAAGGGACCACTCTTAACCCCAATCTTAATGATTGTGGAAGTAGGAAAGGTGTACTTATTTTCCACCCCGGTTTCTGAATGAAACGTTGGCAATTTATGATAATTTGCATAATATGCAAAACCTGCTTTTGCAAGCTTATTTGAATTTGTAACTTCACAAATGAGTGGTACAATATTGTCTGAGCCATAATTATAATCAGAGACATGTTTGGATTTGTAAACAGTATGGCTACCGCATTCCGGTCAATTCCAGTCTCAAATGATTTCTGGGTTACTGCAAAGACCGGTCCACCGTTCTGTCCAATGTTACATAACCAATTAAACTTAATTTTTAGATTCTTAACTTTAATGCAGATTTTAGATTGGTTACTCTTAGCCAATGTACTCTGTTCGCTTCATCTCTGATCAAATTATTAAATTAATCCACAGACGCAAACAAATTAAATCAACACGTCAAGCAGGCTCTTTCTTTTAGAATTAATTTCCACAATCAGCGCAGCACAGCCCTTCTGTCTTGCACTCTGTATGATGAGCCCTGGTCAGTGCAGCATTGGCCTGCTTCTTATCGTCAGTGCCGTGGTTTGCGTTGCGCGGACCTGATTCTCACACTATTGTGTGTATGTGATGCGCTTTACCATTTAAACTCGGAATTCCTAATCAGCTGTTTGTGAAGAAAGTCTTGGCTTCCAAATTATGTATTTTTTTTAAAATCAAGTAATTCAAACATTAAATGATATTTTGATGCTTTTTATGGTACGTGAGTGTGGTAGAGCACGGCTGCTGACTCAAAACTGTAGCAAGGATCATCACCTTGTCTTAAATACACGTTTTATTGAAAAGTAAACATGAATGAACGTCAGAGGGTACTGCTTGCTGAAATTCATTCTCTCTCATGTAACGACCCAATACATGTTTTAACCGCAGGAAGAAAAAGAAGTCACAAGAAATGGGGGGAAAAAAGTGACTGTAACTGAAGTGAAGCACATGAAAGAGATGAATGTATAGTTTAACAGAGTTCTTAATGTCAGTTTGGAGGAGACTGTGGCAAATTTTGTATAACATTTGACAAAAGCAAAGAACTGAAAATACAGAGGTCACACACAAACATTCTGTAGACATTAATAAATGAAGATGATTAATTGTAGTTGTGGTGCCCCTAAATTTTTGCTGGTGCTCCTAACCTTTTTAAAGTTGTGAGCACCAGTAATAACAAGTAAAAAAGTTCATTTCGAGCCCTGTCACACTGATCGTTCCTTGTGGCCATGTTTGTATGTATTATTACTTAATTGTATTATGTTGTCATAATTCTGGTCTCCCAACAGATGAGACGTTCTAATCGTCAGGTGAAAAGGAAAAAGTATACAGAGGATTTGGATATTAAAATCACAGATGATGAAGATGAGCAAGGTGAAGATGTGGATGTGACCACACCAGCAGTCATATTGTCTACAGGACATTCTCAGCCTATGGGGACTCCTTTCCAAGGGCTAGAAGGGGATGGCCTTCCCAGCATGCAGTTTTTTGTGGTAATATTTAGTGCTTTTCTAGTACTGTTCACATGTTTGCATGGGCAGAACGTTGTTACTGTCAATTAGTGTGCAATTTGTCACTCCCGCAGTTCTGATCAGGCAGAAAATAGTTTTTGTAACTATTAGTTTTAAATAAATCAAGTAGTAAGTTAGTTTATTGAATCTGCCAATGGTGACTGCATATTAAATGCCAAGAGGTGAGTAGATTCACCTGGTTACTTCTCCTGCATGTGTATATGTATACAGATACAGAGACCTTCCATAAATTCAGACTGTGACCTGTGACAGAGTACATGTAATAAATACTGCCATCTTTGTCTTTTTTTCCCTTCTTGCCTCATACACGTGTTGAGCTGCAAGCAAACAATTTGTACCTATGCCCTTAGCAACCATGGCCATAGCTACAGGTGACCTGTTTTCCAAAGTAGGGTTAAGGCCCTTTCATCCTGAGCGCAACATAGTAAAGCATGGTGAATCGCCATCGAACGCAAAACGATTGATTGCCTTCGGCTAATTGACGCCTGCATGATAGGTCGCCCTGATGGAGAATGTATTTCACTCCTGCATGCTAGGTGGCACAACCCACTATTCAGCTGATCAGTCTACCGTCTTTTGAGGCACACAGACTGTTTTTAACTACTTACTTTATGTGTATTCTACCCAGAAAGGGAGGCAGAACGTTTTTTGTTTTTTTTTGAACAGCACCATCAAGCTGTTTTAGTATGAATGAAATAATGTGAAATATTATGCAATAATACAGTAGTGGGACAAAATCCGTTCATTTGTGCAAGATTAATCATTTTTTAAAAAATAAAATAATTTTTTAAAATGTAAATGTATAAAAGATATGTGTATATGTTGATAGAGCAATAAGAATTAAAATAAAGGAGATTATGATTATACACTATATCTAAAAAAAATAATAATTTTTGTCAATGTTTTTGTAGTCGCAGTGACTTTTATCAAAAAATTCTGTTCTCAGACACCAATGACTTGTGTTGGGTCCAAGTCCACCTTTCTCAATTTCGAGTCAAGACTAAGTCCTTAACCAATAGAGTTCCGGTCCAAAAGGGGCCGAGTTGGACTCAATTCCGAGTCCTTAATAGCGGAGTCTGAGTTGAGTCTAGCCAAGCCCAGAAAATAATTAAACTGAAAAAAATTTGAAATCGTAGTTGTAAACTCAACACTGAGCTGTTAAATTAATATTTTAACCTTCACAAACCAATGGCAATATAAATGTAACAAAAAATACCTCTATTACATCTTGTCCTTGCCACTTAATATTTTTTTCATGTCATCAGCACCTCAACTAGTTCCCTATGAAAAAACGGTTTCAATTAAAAAAAGGGATATAGAGGTATATGTAGAACTTTTATTATATTACAAGTGTATGAAAATACAAATTAAACTGTTTTGTTATTGTATCAAACTATATTGTGTCCTCCAGTTCGAGTTGACATTTCAATTATTTGATGTCTCTCCCCCACAGTTATCTAGTCTGAGAGAGTACAGAGTAGAGTTGCATTTAGCTGCATCTCTACGGTACCAATTTCTTTTAGGAGCACTTGTACTCCTAATTACAAAAATTTAGGAGCACAGTTGAAGTCTTTTTTGTTTGTCTTTTTAGAGATGGTAACATTAACATGTCACAATATAACACACAAGTAGGCATGAGAGAACTTGAGCTCGTCAATTAAGACAGAATTTAGGAACATAGTGTGAGCCATGACAAATTAATTTACCTTCTGATAAACTAAATCTAATATTTTCAGTTAATTTTACAGGCTGTATGCAAAAAAAACAACCATTAACCTGTTCCACCTTGTAAACAAATACAATAAACATCAGTGTTCAGTCTTTGACGTCTGCTCCTCTTAAATATATTTAAAGCTACACTATTAGACATTTTCCACGGTCATGGTTCTGGGCTGGAGTCAGTTCTCGACCCGCTCTGTGTATATTGTGTATATATCTGAATAATCTCATATAGGATGTGCTCGGGTGAGTTCATTTACCCGTCAGATGCAAAGCGCTTTAGTCTAATGGTGTTCATTACTGACGCTCCAATCAGGATTTTTACAGCCGATACCGATCCAGATACCAATCTTTTTTGTTTACATTTTAGTCAGGAGGTCGTAAACAGTTAAATGTAAGCTTCTAATTGAAGGTAGACTAACACAAAATAATCCATATTAGGAAAAAGAAGGCTAATAGCCTACTAAGCTTAATGTAAAATTGATATTAAATGCAAACCATTAAACATTATTTAATTTGTCATTTTATTTATATTTTATGAATTTATTAGATCTTTTTGTATATTAAATTGTTTATTTATAACTAAACACATTAATCTGCCTTTACATTTTATTAGTTTTTTGTTTACCAGTTTTTGATCAGTTCCCCCATTACAGTGTTGCCATGTCTGCTGATAATATTGCATTTTGGGGGATTTAATTCAAAACATGAAAACTGGAGTTGACTTTTCTGGTGATATCTGGCAACCGTGAGTTTAAATGAAGTTAACGCACTGTCTATTAGAGTTAGTGAAGAGAGTGATGGGAGAGAACATCTGAATGTTTACAGACTGAACAGTTTCTACTCTCGATTATGATTTGGGAATTATTTATTAAAGAAGTTTGAATGACACCTGACCTTGTAGTGTTAGCATTATTATTAATTTTTTTGTGCCTGACGCCGCAGTGGCTACACGAGCAGGTCACAGTCTCAGGTTCAGGTCATCAGGCCATTCACCAATTTGGACTATTTTGTGCATGTCCTTTACTCAATATCCATTCTCTTCTCTCTTCCGGAACACTTTTCCTCTCTGTTTACGCTGGTTTTCAAAACCGCTTTCTGTGCTGTAGTATCATCTATCTCGTCATTTTGCGCAACAGCAGCGGTTCCAGGCATGTGATCTAAAGCTGAAGTCTAATTGGACGCCTCATTTCATCGCAGGGCGACGAGGAAAAAAAATCTCACTTTGTCATGCCACGTTTGATCGCTCCCAGTGTGAATAGCTCCATAGGGATCCATTGTTTTGATTCAAGAGCACCATCGCATCATACATTTGCTTCGCTTAGTGTCAAAAGGTCCTTTAGACCAGTGGTTCTCAAACTTTTTCAGTGTGAGACCCCCCCTTGTGTAGGGTGCATCCTTTTGTGGCCCCCTAGAGTCATCAATTTTTTTCTTAATTTTTTTTTCTTTCCACTTTAGGCTCTTCTGTATGAACTTTCTCAGCTAAGAGACTGTCTATCTAAAAACTTATCTGTTTTAAATAGCCTTAGGTTTTATCAGCGTGTGTCTAACAGTACACTATATCAATGGATGTCTCTATTCGGTTTGTGTCTTAGTATGCTGTGTATAATTGATTTAATTTATTTATATGTCTGATTTTTCTGTACATCATAGTTCAACGGTTGACAATCCCGACTTACATACAGGTAAAATTAAAATAATAATAATGTTGTAGAATTTCTATGCGGCCCCCTGGTGCCATCTGGCACCACTAGTTTGAGAACCACTGCTTTAGACTCATCTTTTTGCCTTCTACCTGTGAGTGTACTTACTGTGATGATTCTTCATAGAAAATTGCAGAGCTCCATAGTGCCTGTTAACTTGGACCTCAATAGCATTTCAAGCTTGTATTAGCTGTCACTCAGTCTTCTCTGAATTGTCCATATGTATATTTCCCATTTTGCCATATCACTAGTCTAGTGGGTATGTGGCTACCCTGTTAGCAGGCTTGTGGAGTAGCGGCGTTTAATAATCAGGATACAAAAAACTGGTAACTATAATCCGTTATTTACGTCAAAAATATAAGTAATCAGCTTACAGGCACATTTTGTAAACACATGGGAATACCATCAAGATTACAGTTTTTTTTTCATTTAAAAGCAAAGAAATGAATCTTTTGACAACACAATAGACAGCTGCTTGATTATAGTTCTGGTTCTCTTTTGCCAGTCGTGGCTCACGTGAGCAACCTCCTGGTGCATGCACAAATAAATTTTGTGCAAAGTTAATTTGGTAGAAATGAACACATTGTTCTCTGAAATGCTTTTGTTAGGGTGTACGCCCTCTTTTTCCTGGACATGTCCTCTTTTTCAGATCTTAAAAAGTGTCCGGCCGGGATTTCTAAATATGAGAAACATGTCCGGGATTCAGCTTTAGTTTCACTGTGATGTGTTATGGTCTAATACTGCAGCATGTGTGCACATGTTTGCATTGCTTTAACCCGTTCTCATACACCAATTGGTTGACTTATAAAAGGCTTGCAGCAACTATTGGTCAATTCCTGCCTCTCAGTCATTACCCTACTCTCAGCAAACGTGAAAAGGCGAAGCACTGTTGTGTACGGCATCAAACAGTTGCTTGGCAATAGCAGCGAATGACAGCTGCACTTAGTCGAAACAATGTCCATGGCCATATGAGGTGATTTTCTGATTTCATGTTATCACATTGCTTAATACATTACATGGTCATTCAAATGTGTAAATGATGGTAAAGGTGTCCCCTTTTTTGAAAAACACAATATGGTCACCCTAGCTTTTGTAATGCAGTGTTACCCGCATCAGAGACAGTGATCTTTATTTATTTAATTAATTTATTAAAACAAATATAAACATTGGACATGTTTTTAAGCTTTAAAATAAGCTTTAAATAAAAGTATTTTAGTTTCTATTGCTTTCTCTTAGTAATCCAAAAATAATCAGATTACATTACTTTCATGTTGTGATGCGTGGATTACGTTACTGATGACATTTTTTATGAAGTAATTTGTAACTGTAACGGAATACATTTTTACAGTAACCCTCCCGACCCTGCCTGTCAGTAGCATGTATGAGGTTTTCCCTCGACACAGCCAAAAAGTAACTATGGTGCAGGAATTGTGTTCATGCAGCTGGTGTCTGAATCTCTTGGAAGCCAAATATACTTGTGACCGTCTCTAGCTCATCCAGCAGAATTTTAAGTTTATGTATAATATCAGGCAGTGGTTTATTAAGAAAGATTAAGATGATTAAGAGATCGACATATCACCATTTCCTTTTCAGTTTCAACTCAACTAGGTTCATTACACTCAATTAATGGTTTGGAAGTTGAAAATTATTTAATCAATATTGCATATAAATAGTATGATTTATTATTGTGCACACAACAGTTCAGTCATAGCAAGGGGCCTATAAACTACTGGAATTTTGTGGTTTAGAAATAAATAACTAAAATGAGGGAATGCTTGTGTTAAATTTTGTTTGAAGCGTGAAGCTCCAGGAACTCTATGCAGCTTTTACCTAGGTGTCAGCATTGTACTTCTCTAGGTTCTACCAGGTTGTGTGAGTACAGCAGGCATCTCAGAGCACTGTTCAGGGTTCGCCTAAGAGAAGTCCTGTTCCTTATTACATCAGCATAAATTATCTAAATTATTCTTACCATATCTGGTGATTAAGATGAGTAAAATTACTTGCATATATAATTGTCATATGTTCCTTGTCATTCTTAATCATTGCCGTCTTGAGAAGGTTCCAAGGAAAGATGGCTGCATAATGGCCGAATTTGTCAATACCAATACTGCATATGTTTAGTATATAACTTTGTGGAAGGTTTTGGTATGCATGCGCGTGAGCAGAAGTCATTCTGTTTGTGTTTCTTACAAACCCTGGCTGTTACACTGGGTTGGTAGAGCCTTTGTTACATATGGAAGTACTGTAGAGTTTCACTGAACTTGAAATGTAATTAAACTGTTTGTGTGATTCAGGAAAACCCAAGTGAAGAAGATGCAGCAATTGTGGATAAAGTGTTGTCTATGCGCCTTACCAAAAAGGAGGTGCGTTAACACCCATGACTCTCCTATTCAGAATGATTAACTCTTTTCTTGTATTAGAAACCCACTAACCTGTATATTCTGTCTGCTATAGGTATCTCCAGGCCAGTATGCCAGTGTAGAGGAATTCTTTGTCAAATACAAAAACTAGTAAGTACTGTTTTTTTTATTTTAGAAAATATATAATAATACTTCATGGTTTTTCTGCAAGAATGAATTTACATGTAACATAACTTCTAGCTCGTACTTGCACTGTGAATGGGCCAGTCTGGAACAGCTTGAGAGAGACAAGAGGATCCACCAGAAGCTGAAGAGATTTAAGGCTAAACAGTCTCAAATGAGAACCTTCTTCCAAGAGGTAGGTCTTTATTTAAGAATGCACACATACTGTAGACTGTTAACGCTGAGTTCGAAGGGGGAAATTGGGAAACTCTAGTTTGTAGTGACAACGTGATATTTGTGCAATTTTCGTCATCTTTACTCAGTCCGATTCCAGACTGTTTCATAGTGTTGTTTTCAGCACCGGCTCAGCTACAATATGTAAATATTAAGTGTCAGTGTAAGGGGACCAAGCCAGTGAGGCAAGAGGTTAAAGGGTTTTTCAAAGTAATAAATGACAAATTAAAAGTAACAAATTAATGTGAAGGCAGTACAACAAGCAAAACATAAATAGACTAGGACTATAAACTAGAGATTTCTCAGCCGATACTGATAACCGATTATTCAGAGTGATATCGTCCGATGCAGATAATTCTGCCTTTTATGCCTTCTTTTAAATGAATAATAATTAATTCCACAATTCTGAAAGAAATGCAAATAAAATCTTTATTCTCTCCATGTCAGCAAGTTGTTTCACAGTAACTGGTCTATTAACATTAACACATTACTCTAATGAACATTAACACATGAACTCAATTCTGAAGATTAAAGTAAGATTATTAACTTATTGAAAGTTATTAATTGATATTAACATCGACTGAATTCTAAAAACCTCCTGTTCGTCTCACATTCACTCTCCACACACACAAGCATTTCTACTTCATCACTGAGCATCAAACGGGTCATATATAATATCAACTTTTTATATATTAACATTAACTGGATATGAAATACACTACAAATATTTTTCTGTGCAATATATATACTATTTTGTCAACTCATCTTCATTTAAATCTTTCAGCGGTGTACTGGCCCTTTAATTCAGAATGAGTAGCTGATTTTTTTTCGAAATAAAATTCGACTCGACGCTGAAACTCCCGCTTCACTGCTCCAGCGTCCGGTGTAAAATTTTATCAGTGCAGAGATTAGAGATTACTAACTGGAGTAATCATTCCACACAAGAGACAACTTTACACACAGCACCAAATCAATGTGTTTTCCGGCCCTCTTTTGATTGACGGGATAAAATCGGCTCTGATCATTGGACGTTTTTAAACTATCGGCCGATCGCCGTTAGCGTGAAAAATTGCCTTTATTGGCTGATGCCGACTATTAGCCGATACATCAGTGCATCTCTAATATAAACTGAGGTCAACCAAATAGAACTAAACTAAACATAAGGCACAACTGAAGAAGATAACAGAACAAAACTGACCTGACAAAACAGGGCCCAATTATACACACAGACAAGCATAAAGCAAGCACATTATTTTCAACTTCTACTGAAGTCTTGCACAGGACAATACAGTGGAACAGTGCGATAAAAACAGAAAGAAATAACACATGCTCAGCTCTTGCGAGGTGTGCTCTGTATATTCCTACCACCCTTCCCACAAAGGACACATCTCCACTAACATCTCCTCCACTGTAAGCTGCATGTATAGTGGAGTACACAGAGACTTCCTCGGTGTCCGTCCACTTCACAAACACCAGAGGATCACCCCTAACTCACGTAAATGTTATTCTGTGGGACTTCCTAGTCAGAGTATTTGTTGCATTGTCTGGACAATTTTTTTTTCCTACTGTCCCTTTGTTTTACAAGCACCAAAGATTTAACTGTGCAGGTTCCAGAAGAGCTTTTGGTTGATATTGAAATTATCCATGTACAAATGCTAAGTAGGATTGAGCCATGAGTGACCTCACTGTGTTTTATGGTAGTCATGTCGTTTTTGAAAGCTGTTCTTTCCTGTGAATACTGCACTTTGCTACCTTGTCAGTGCCTGTTTTCGCTTTGGTCACCACCATTCTCTCATCCACTGCTATGGCTTTGCCTTCTCTGTGGCTTTGCAGGTGTGATTGTGTATATGGCAGGCTTCACTGTTAACAGTTTGTTATGTTCTGTTCCCCATCTACTTTTTGCCAGTTCTCATCTGGTTCACTCATAAATGTATGTACTTCTGCACTTACATCCTCTAGATATTTTCCTGGCAGCCTGCTTATTTGTGTTCTGGCACAGTGTGTCAACCGGATCTGGGGAGAAGCACATCTTGAACAGATCCACAGGACTGTAATTGTCTGCTGCTGTCAGTTAAACCCCAGGGGGCCATCCAGACATGAGCCACATCCTCTTCCTTACTCCATAACAAAGCATAGCAGGCCAATCTGTTTCAGCAGGTGGTGAATGGCAGCATATGTGTGGTTTCATCATAACACCCAAGAAGATTATCTCTTAGTTAGTTACACTTTTTTCTTTTTCTTTCTGCTTTTGACATCTTATTTAGTTCCCACTGAATGTTGACTTAGAAACAACAAAAGTGCTCCAAGACATCAGAGACATTTATTCAATCACAAAAATGTTGTTACCAAAAATTCTCTCACCGCCATAATGGGCTAACAGGCCAGCCATCATTTATTCTAAATAAAAAATTGGCCTATCAAACCAGTTTACACCTATTCCAAAGAATGGGCTACAGGGCTGCAACTAACGATTACTTTCGCAATTGATTAATTGGCCGATTATTTTTCGGATTAATTGGATGGTGGGGGGTACCGGGCAAACTTTCAGTACCATTGTTAGTTTTTTATTTAAATAAAATCCACAAACCGAGTGTTAAAAATATAAACTTAAGACTACATTAACAATCGTTTGTCTGTGTGTAATATATATATATATATATATATAATAAAAATGGAGAAACCTTTGTTAAAGTTTATATTATAGATTTACAATTTATATAATATACACTGTATATTTAAGTATATGTGCTTTAAAAAAAAATTATGGATGCACAAAAAGCACTGATAATTAAACTACAGTCCTAAATGAATAATAAAATATCACTTTCACTGCACATTACGGTTTCTGTTGCTCACAGCCTTTAGGCATATTGTTCTACTCATATTTACTTTATAGGACTAAAAGATTAAGTATTTTTTCCTTAGCCCACTGCTCTCCTATGACCAGAGACAGAAATAGGTGCCACCGAAGGTTAAATGTTGACTTATGATTTAAATATCTGACTCTTCTAGTTAGTGCTGGAAGTATAGTATCTCAGTGTTCTGATTATATTTAGTCTAAAACAATTTCATGCTAAGATTTCATTATAAAGAAATGTTCCTACATCAGAGGCTTTTATATAGCCTATAATAAACAATTATTTTGTGAGCTCAGTTCAATTTTAACATGTCTAACATAAGGCAACTTCAGCTATAAATACATGCACTTTTTGTTACGGAAGAACCACTGAATATTTAAAGATAGAAATGGCAAATTAATTTATTAAATAAACTGACAGTTGCAGATGTACATAAAATAGAGACAAATGTAACTTACAAGAATGTTGATCTGTGACACGGACATAGGATGCGTGGTGATAACGCATTAATGGCAAAAAGGCAGTCTCTTATGTTACAAGCCACTCCTGTGTTACACGCTCTCCTTTCTTTTGTATCCCTGAGCCTCTTTTAAATGTGTAGTGACAAAGATACCAAATGGGACTGAAACAATGGGTTTTATGGCTGGATAGATTCCCAGTTGATTAGGAACTATTAATTAAGTTCCTGAGAATGGGTCAATCGGGTGTGTGTGTGGAGAAAGACCACATATTAACATGTATTGTAAATGTTGTTCCCTACATCTATGATCTTTATGAGATCACCACATCGTTCACCATGAAGTATGGATAAAAATGATACCAAACATGCCCACTGTAATTAAACACTGTTCAACTGAACAGTTTTGGTTTACCTGGTATCTCTGAAACACATTCCTGATCATTTTAACCTTAATCAAATTACTGCCACGATTTATAAATCTTCTACAACTTTGATCGTAGAGTTTTAATTAGACACTACAGATCTTATTCGTGCTACACTGTTTATACGTCTACATTGCGAGTGAGGAGCAACACAGCTTCGTTACTAATGGATCGTTCCAGTTATAATAAACTACAGAATTTACACTGTTTCACACAAATACAGCATATAATGACAATAAACTAAACCTTTTAAGCAACTCGCACCAGTTTCCCCAACCCCTTGCAGACCGTGTAGCATTTTGGATATAAACACAAGTTTGTGCTTGTGCATCACTGTTGTGTGTCTGTGCTACACACGCTCTGCTTTGTAAAGTTTGATCTTCACAGCATGTAATATAAAATGCTCCCCTGCCTTAGTGGTTGCACAATTTTTTCTGCTGTCACTTGTCGATTACGCCTCTGTCTGATGGTGACTGAGGTCATGTTGGGAATAAAAGGTAGCGCTGATGAATGGTAAACTAAAGAAATTAATTTTCATGTCATGTGACATCGACTGTGAAACGGCTTATACTTCTGGTTATTAAAAAAAAATGAAAAAGAAAATGCTAGTGTTCCATTTGACATGATCCTACCCTTCTAAAATTCATACAAAGGATGTTGGTGTTCAGAGTGTAAGTGTGTAGTATTATCATTTGGAACAGAACTTTAGTATTTCCTCTCAGATACGTGTTTTCGGAACAGAAGTAACACAATGAGTGACTAATCCATAATGAGATTTGTTGACACCGATTTTCACAATTGATTATGGATTTTATCGATTAGTTGTTGCGGCTCTACTGGACGATAAAACACATTGTTTAGAATACAGATTATATAAAGTTCATTGTTACAAACTGTTCAGAGTTCCAAAGTTAGATGCACATAATCCATTTATCATGACAATGCATGTATTTTTACTGGCAACTATAAACTTGACCCATACCTTACTTGTATGTAGGGAAGGTGTATGCGGATGACTTCCAAAGAGTCCATGATGACAGCATAGGGTAAATCTAAACAAAGCATACTCTCAGTTCCAAATGCTATCAAGTTTTTGTCCTATAGATGTTGTTTTGTTGTTCTGTACTTATACATTTGTGTTACCTACTGACATTGTTCTATATGCAGTTTAAGTAAAGTGACTTATTAATAGCTGATGTCATCAGTGTGATTCAGGTTCATGGAGTTGCCAGTGGAAAGATGGCTATCTTCTCTCTGTTTTATCTTTAAACAGCTTCAGATGTGGCCTTTAAGAATGCACGTTCTTTTCACACGGTAGTCATGTGTGATCATGCTGCACCCTGCATGTACGATTCTTAACCACCAGGTCAAGTGTTTGCATTTAGTATTTACTCTCAGATGCGTGTTCTCGGAACAGAAGTAACGTAGTGAGTAAATGAAGCTTGTGCCATGCGCAGACCAACTAACTGATGGAGATCCGTTGACGATTTTCATAATCTTATTATATTTTATCGATTGGTTGTTGCAGCTCTATATGCATGACAGCAGAGTATTTTTGTGGTTTTTATTTTAACAAAATATCAAAAGGTTAAACAATAAAGGCAATTTTTAATAGACTTCTTTGCTCATATTTACCAAATGTGCCAATATTAGAGGAGTGCACTGTATATTTTCAGATGCTTTGTAAAAAGCAGTAACTGCTGATGCATATCTTAAAGCTATGTACGTGGATAGGAACTGTCGCAGAAGATTTCTTTCAGGCAAAGCAAACTTAGCTTCAAGTCCAGAACACGCCATACTCCACCTGGAGTATTTGTGTTGTGGTAATAGCAGTAAACATGGTTGAAATATTTGCCTTTGAAATAGTCATCAAGTTTAATGCAGCCACCTTCTACATGGATAGTCAGGTTGTACTCATATACATTTACATTGAGTAAAAGAGGTTTTATATCTATGTTAATAATCGAGTTCAGAGCATCAGACAAAGCACACTAACAGAGCAGTAGCATTATGTGCACACACAGCATAATCCTGCAGACATCACCCTATACCTACAGTCCATCTGAAGGATACTATCTGCTTCACTGGCCCAGAGTTTGTGTCTCAGCCAGATGAGCCTGCGCTTGAACCAGGTCACAGCTTGGTCACAGCTTGAACCACTGCACTGTGGTGACAGCACTGACCACAGTGCTCTCTGTGCACCTTGGATCCCTTGATCCTGGAGAGCTGGAGAGCTCTCACTAGAGCTGTTGCAAGTTTGATCCATATCCTTTGGTGTTTCGAGAAACCTGAAAATGACAACTCTGAGCAATGTAAGGGATGGCACAATTGCAGTTCACTCCTGGGTATAGATTTGCTCACTCAGAGTACACATCACTTTCATTAGCATACACATCATCAGGGTTGATGCTTTAGAGGGTGCCAGTCTGCTGAGTATTAGATAGTTGATGTCAAGCGGTGGTAACCAGTGTCATATTTTCAAGTGTGTGACCTATTGTAAGCTTACTGGGCTATGCAAAGTTCAGAGGGTGGCAGATCTGCCTCCGGCTAGCTTCAGCTTGGATCCCTCCCTTTATACTCATGTGGACTTGGATGTGTTTGGACACCGGATTGTATCTGCACTTCAAACCAGAGGAGGCCATGCTGAAAGAAAGAGGTGTTTAAGCATCAGGGCTATCTGCATAGAGGTCTAGAAACCATGGACTCTTCTAGCTCCATAAACACTTTGAAGATATTCCTGTCAGGAATCAGAGGAGCAGTGAAGCTCATCTGCTCTGATAGAGGTACAGATTTTATTGGAGCCTGTGATAACTTGTGAATTCCTTCTAATACTGATGGGCAGCTGTAGAGAATTTCTCATGGACTGTGGCTATACATCAACATTCAACCCTCCTCACTCTTCCCACATGGGAGGAGTCTGTGAACGAATTATAGGCATTACACAAAGAATCCTGCATTCTGTGCTCCATTAAATGGGATCTCCCGATTACACTCATGAGGTACTTACTAACTTCCTGGAAGAAGTCAATGCAATGATCAACACCTGACCACTAGTGCCTGTGTTAGCTGATCTTTTCATCCTCTCTCCAGCTACTTAGCCAGAAAGAAGGCCCTTGTCCTCTTCTAGTTGGAGACCTCCAGGATTCTGACCCGTAGAAGCCGCAATGGTGCAAAGTGCGTAGTCTTGCCAATACCTCCTGAGACAGATGGCGCAAACATTTATATACTCTGCAGTCTCGTAGAAAGTGGCAGTTCAGCCACCCTGACCTTCTTCCAGGACGTTTGGTTGTCCTGAAGGATTCACAGAATAAGAGGAATGAAAGGAATGTAATATATCCATGAGAGCAGGGTATTTTGAACAAACGGTTAAACAATAGACAATTTTTCACAGCCTCCTTTGTTCATATTTACCAAGTGTGGCACTGTACCAACCACTCAATTAGAAGTACCACAGTCCACCTGTTATCAGATCAGGTACTGGAGTGCAGACAAATAACCGTTACAGTCCACAGGTGTGAAAATAGCCTGAGAGAAAGCACTGGAGGAGTTAGTTTTCTAAAGGAAAAAATCCCTTGTTGCACAGGATCCAAAACAACCTATACAGAAAGATGCCCTGACAGCAGTGCAAAAATATGAAATGACATTTATACCAAATGCTTCCTGAAAACCTCGTCTTCTTCCCCCATCTCGTGCTTTTTATCTTGTCTATCTTGGTTGCCTTCGCTTTCTGTCAAGGGACTGTTTTGAGTTTATTACTTGTGAAATAAAATCTAATGGTGTATAATTGGCTCATATTTGACATATATATTGAAGTGTATATATTTAACATCAACTACAGGAGGTCACTGAAAAATTTCCCCCAAGAATGATAAAAGTGGCTTTGTTTTTTGGCAAAAGGAAGATTTTGACCCAGAAAGAATAAATTGTTAATGGTAATGAGAAACACATTTTAAAATGTTTTGTGTGTGTTTGCCTCGAGGTTAAATGACAGAATGACTCCTAAGGCATATGGAGAAAATAAGTCTCCTAGGCCCTTGTGGGCAACACAAAAGATTTTAGCCAATTAACTCCAAATTATTATTACAATATAAATTTGGGGAGGGAAATTTGAACAGGTAAAATGCTGAAATTGACGCTGTTTGTTGGTTCTGCAGAAAAAAAGTGCAAAATGTTTACTCAGTGACATTTTGTTTTTCCTTTCCCTTCATTTAAGAATCCCTGAGCAAAATCCATTCCTATTTTGTAGTAAAACATGAGCATCACGGCAGACTACCTGAGCAGGGTGACCCGAGTCTGTGCTTTCACAATGTGGTTAACTCTTAGTGTTTTAACAGTAAGCTGAAGTTGGTTATAGAGACTAGCAGAGACAATTCTGGCATGCATAAAAAGCAAGCTAGCAATGTGAGAGAAATACCATACAAGCAAGACTTACTTCTTCTTTACAGAATGTTTGAAATGTATTAGTTTTGTTATAATAGAGAAACGAGCTTTGACATTACAAATGCATCATCATGCCAAAAAATCACTTTGAATACTAAAAGAGAAATGTCTTTCTTTTTCTCAGCTGAAGTCCTTACATTCTTTATTTTCTCTATCATTGTCTAAGGATGAGGAGCCGTTCAATTCAGATTATATAGAAGTGGACCGCATCCTGGATGAATCCCATAGTGTGGACAAAGAAAACGGAGAGGTTAGAATTTTTTTGGACCAGCAAAAAAATATTTTTGCATCGCTCTGGCTAGAATTTGTTATGAAAGTCTGTATGTCTGGTTTAAGTTAACTTTCTCTTTGCTGTTCTGTAACAGCCGGTGATATACTACTTAGTGAAGTGGTGCTCTCTGCCCTATGAGGATGCCACGTGGGAGCTGAAAGAAGATGTAGATGAAGGGAAGGTGGAGGAATTCAAAAGGATCCAGAGTCGCCAACCCAGAATCAAAAGACCTGTGAGTTTCAGATGGATGCTGCCCTCCAATTTGTTCAACTACACTCCAATTAAAGCAGTTCAGTTTAGTTCAAGTCTATTTGTATAGTGCTCTTACGTATAAGTATTGGCACTAAGCAGCTTCACAGAAATCATTATGTAGATTTATATTTAGATCCCTATTGAGCAAGCCAGAGGCAATGGTGGCAAGGAAAATGCCCTTAGATGACATGTGGAAACCTTGGGTCAAACCAGATTCAAACAGCGAACCCATCATCATCTGGGTGACGCTGGACAGAGGGATTATAAATTATTACTCTTCCACAATTATACTATGCTGTCAAACAATATTTAGTGTGTCGAGAGGATGTTCAGCAAGAGCATGTCTTTATGATTACAGCAGCAGTTCTTGGGTACAAGTCTGCAGTATGCTGGGGTTTATCCAGTGAAGAATAATCATAAGCATAAACTTTTTTGGGGAACTGTAATCTTTATGATGTCCTTGTGGGAGCACCCACAGTAGCAGAAGCTCCAAGCATCATAATGAATCAAGCTGATCTGGAGGGTTAGAAGCAGAAGGGGGAGGGCAGGGCAGGGCAGGGGGCAGCATCAAAACATTTAATATTCTTTATGTATACCAAAACTTCTATGCCACTTAAACCCCAGACCTGCACCTTTACCCAAGAGAAAAGCCGTTTATCAAACTGTTTGACTACACAAATTGGTATTCAGCCTAGGATTTGAAACTGAATATTGAACATTAATTGGACTGATTTTCCATAGTTGTAGGAACAAGCTCTTCCCCCTGCTATAGGCTTCATTATTCTATGTATGATGATAACCTGCACCTTTTGATAAATGTGCACCTTCAGAAAAAATGTTTCTGATGATATACAGGAATTCTTGTGTAAATATTTGTCCTAAAACTGTTTTCTTGTTAGCCTCGCCCACCTGCAAGTGCATGGAAGAAGTTGGAGCAATCACGAGAATACCTTAGTGGAAACACCCTGCGAGAGTATCAGCTAGAGGGAGTCAACTGGCTACTTTTCAACTGGTATAACAGGTACTTATATAAAATCCATTTATATTACTGTCAGATCAAGTGTATAAAGTATTATGTGCTTTTTATCTTCAGTATGGTAACACTTTATGGCACTAATGCACTTGTTTATATCTCCTACTGCCTAAATCAAAGTGAAACCAAGTTGTGACCAAGTTTAAAATGTAGAATAATAAAAAATATACATGACACTCAAAGGACGTCTTAATCATTGATGCTTTGGGGTTTGTCTTGGAGTTCCTAACATGTAGCCTACATGTACCCTACTAATAATCAAGTGCAACTTGTGCGGCTTAAATCCTAGTAGTTGCAGAAGGAAAGTAATGCAAACTGCTTACTTTGACCATTATTGCAGCTTTTTATTGTAAATAATTCAGTTTCTTTGTATTGGTATGTCCCCTTTTTGCTTAATGAGAGAGTGCACTAGAGCTAGCATGGAGAGTTGTGAGAGATTAAGCATTAAGAAAATCTGACCTTTTGTACAAAGCAGTTAACATGATTAATATCACAATTAAGCTTGAATTTAAATAGGGACCTAGAAATAGTGCTAAATTCTATTGTTCTATTTAAAAATTCAGATTTTCAGTATGGTCTCAGACTTTTGGATTACAATGTATGTTGTGTGTGTGTGTGTGTGGGTGTGTGTGTGTGTGTGTGTGGAAATTTTGGTGTTACAACCAGCCATGCATCATGAAGACGTTCGCATCTCTATTTTATATAGACATTGCTTATCACATGTGAATTGGTCATTACTGCAGAGATCCTTTGTCATCAATCTTGTCTTATCCACATTGTGGAATTCTTAATTTGTTACACATGCACTTAATTAGCTTGCAACGGCCTTTTCCTGATTTAAAAATAATAATAATAATAATTTATTTCCTGCATGAACATCTCTTATTAGGCAGAATTGCATTCTGGCGGATGAGATGGGTCTTGGTAAGACTATCCAGTCAATAGCCCTACTGTCTGAAGTATTTGCTACTGGAGTCCAGGGACCCTTTCTGATAATTGCCCCTCTCTCCACCATCACAAACTGGGAAAGAGAATTTTCCACATGGACAGAAATGAACGCTATTGTCTATCATGGCAGCCTGGCCAGCAGACAAATGATCCAGCAGTATGAGATGTATTGCAAGGATGATAAGGTTGGTCTTGCATTGCATGCACACACACGGCACTGGTGATCTGATGTTTGCAAAAAGGAAACCATTTTCTTGGTTTTTGGTTTGTAAAAATATTAAAACCTAGAAACGTTTAAGCAATCACAAGATGTCTACTGGTCTTCCTATGCCTCATGGTTTTGCTTTATTCCATACATTTAAAATCAATAAGCAGTGAACCGAAATACACACTGATCAGCCATAACATTAAATCCACCTGCATAATATTGTGTAGGTCCCACTTGTGCCACCAAACCAGCTCTGACCTTTTGAGGCGTGGACTCCACAAGACCTCTGAAGGTGTGCTGTGGTATCTGGCACCAAGATGTTAGCAGCAGATCCTTTAAGTTCTGCAAGTTGCATGGTGTGGCCTCCATGGATTGGATTTGTTTGTCCAGCACGCCCTACAGATGGGGTGATCAGATTGAGATCTGGTGAAATTTTGAGGCCAAGTCAACACCTTGAACTCTGTCATGCTCCTCAGACCATTCCAGAAATTTTTTTACAGTGTGGCAGTGCCGAAAGGAACCAGTGCCATTATTACTGCCATTCTTGAACACCGTTGCCACAAAGGGTTGTGCATACGGTCTGAAATATTTTTTATTTAGGTGGTACGTGTGTGAAAGTAACATCCACATGAATGGACCCCAGGATCCCAAGGTTTTCCAACAGAACATTGCGCAGAGCATCACACTTCCTCTGCCAGCTTGTCTTTTTCCCGTAGTGCATCCTGGTGCCATCTCTTCCCCTCGTCCATGTGATGCCAAAGAAAACATGATTTATCAGACTAGGCCACCTTCTTCCATTGCTTCACGGTCCAGTTCTGATTCTCACGTGCTCATAGTAGGCACTTTTGGCATGGACAGGGGTCCGCATGGACACTCTGACCGGCCTGAGGCCATGCAGCCCAATACGGAACATGCTGCGATGCACTGTGTTCTGACACCTATCATAGCCAGCATTAACTTTTTAAGCAATTTGTGCTACATAACATTTAATATTATGGCTGACCTGTGTATAACTTCATTTATTGCAATACTGTGAATGAATCTTAACTATATATTCAATACGATAAGCAAACTTTTAGAAATTTGCAGGGGAGGGGAAAAAGTACTGAAAAATGATGTGTAGATAAAGTGTATGTCTTGTATTATGTAATTTAATATCTGTGAGGTTTCAGTTTGTTCAAGGTATACATTATTGTCCTTGAACAATAATTAATTAATTTATATATTTTTCCTCTCTTAAGGGGCACCTCATTCCAGGAGCTTATAAATTTGATGCTCTGATCACAACCTTTGAGATGGTTCTGTCTGACTGCCCAGAACTGAGGGAGATCTATTGGCGTTGTGTGATCATTGATGAAGCACATCGCCTGAAGAACAGAAACTGCAAGCTGCTTGACAGTCTCAAGATGCTAAATGTGGTGAGTGAGACACAAACATATACATCTTTGTTATTACCTGTTGATGCTGCTCAACGTTTGCACTCAAACGGAGTTAGTCTGATGTTTTATATTTTTTGTTTGATAATCAAGCGATAGAGATTTTCTTTATAGATTTCTTAATTACATTTCGTTTTCAATTGTTTTTGGCCGTTCAACAGCAGTTGCAGCAACTGTTATAATTAGCGGTCGACCGATGGTGGGTTTTACCAATAACGAAGTTGGGCAGTACCTGCCGATAACAGTTTAATCAATCAATAGCTTTTAAAATTGATACTGAATGAAAACATAACACTCGGAGTAAAATATTACTTAACTTTATTACAAAAATAAGTATCATTGAAAATGTGCTGTACTTTTAAAAAGATGTGTGTGTGTGTGTGTGTGTGTGTGTGTGTATTAGGGTGGCAACTAACGATTATTTTCATAATCGATTAGTTGGCTGATTATTTTTTTGCTTAATCTTTCAGTACCCTTTTTTTGTTTATTTAAAATAAAATCCACAAACTCGGTGTTACAAATATAAACTTCAGACTAAAACTTTACACAACTGTTTGTCCAAAACAGAAAGAACCCAGCACACACACACACACACACACACACACACACACACACACACACACACACACACACCCCAGAATATATATTATTAATTTAGGACTGTAGTTTAATTTGGTGCTTTTTGTGCATCCATAAAAAATAATGCATAAATACTTATATATATATTTAATATATAATGTATAAAATGTATTTTAGTTTATATTGTATATAACTATTTATGCATTATTTTAAATCCACACACTAGACAGTAGAGGATACAGTGCATAGTGTAAGTGTATAGTACTTCATTTGGGACACAACTTTAGTATTTTCTCTCCGGAGCATGTTTTCTGAACAGAAGTAACGTAATGAGTAAATCTGCGCAGACCAACTAATCCATAATGAGATTCATTGACAACGATTTTCATAATCGATTTTAGCAATTAGTTGTTGCAGCTCTTTATATATATATATATATATATATATATATATATATATATATATATATATATATATATATATATATATATATATATATATAAATAAAAATAAATGTGTGTGTGTGTGTATACACACACATTGATTTTAGGGACAGCATATTTTTATTGTATATTTTATAACACTGCTTTCACCTCCATGTTGTGCTACATTCCTGCTAATGTACAAATCTTTACATCAAATTAGACTGATCCTTAAAGTGCATCATCTCATAGAAGCAAAATATAAATAAAATTGTACCCAAAATATAGGATAAGTAAAAATAAAAATACCATCAACCAAATGAAAATATGCATTAAATATAACAATATGCAACCAAATGAGAACAATTCAGGTGAATGCAGAAAAGTCAATAACAGTGTGTACAGGCGGAGAGATGCAGACAAATCACTCAATAGAGCGGTGACGCAGGGATGACTTCATTTTGTGTGTGTATATATAGTGTATATTTGATTATATATGTGTGTGTGTGTGTGTGTATGTATGTATGTATATATATATATATATATATATATATATATATATATATATATATATATATATATATATATATATATATATATATATATATATATATATATATATATGTATGTATATATATATATATATATATATATATATATATATATATATATATATATATATATATATATATACTTTTGTTGCCAGCGGTTTAGACATTAATGGCTGTGTGTTGAGTTATTTTGAGGGGACAGCAAATTTACACTGTTACACAAGCTGTACACTCACTACTTTACATTGTAGCAAAGTGTCATTTCTTCAGTGTTGTCACATGAAAAGATATAATCAAATATTTACAAAAATGTGAGGGGTGTACTCACTTTTGTGAGATAGTGTGTATGTGTGTGTGTGTGTGTATATATATATATATATATGTGTGTGTGTGTATATATGTACGTGTGTGTGTGTGATATATATATGTATGTATGTATGTATGTATGTATGTATGTGTGTGTGTACACAAACTATTAATACATATTAAAGTAAATAAAAGATATACATCCAAACTGAACCAAAAAGTAACACTCCAAATAACTCCATTTTGTTGTTGATGTTTTAAATCCACATCTGAAGTGTCCCGCTCCATGCAGATTGTAGACTCGTGTGTCAAACCAGTGATGTTTTTCATTTTTCCTCCTCTAGAGGCACTTTTGTACTGTTTAATGATGGCAGACCCTTCTCAGCTATTCCAGCAATTGGTTATCAATGCTGATTAATTGCCAAAACTGATCAATTGGTCGATCTCTAGTTATAATGTAAGAAAGTCCTGATGAGTTTAGTCCTCTTGAGTATAACAAGCTGTATATTTCAGTGCTGTTCTGCAAACCAGCCACCCGATTCAATACTGTCTGTTACTTTTAGAATCATCAGTGAATGGAGACTTGTGTTTAGTAAGCTAAAATTTTCATAAAAAATTTTCACTCAGTTTGTATCGCATTCCCAACTTTAAAAAAATAATAATTTTCCGACACTCTTGACTTCTCTGTCCATTCTGTTCCATGCCTTTCTATTAAGATAAATGAGAGTTGTTGTCTGATGGCTCTGTTCTTTTCAAAGTTGGAATAATAAGTATGTCATACATTCATCTGGTCATCATAGTATAAAAGCAGTACATAGGAGCGTCCTCATAATTTTACAATTTTATTGATATTTTGCTTCAATGAGATGATGCACTTTAAGGATCAGTCTAATTTGATGTCAAGATTTGTACATTAGCAAGAATGTAGCACAACATGGAGGTGAAAGCAGTGGTCTGTTTATTTAAATGTGAAAGTGCAATAAAAATATGCTGTCCCTAAAATCAATCAATCGTGATCAATAATCGTTATCTCAATATTGATCAAAATAATCGTGATTATCATTTTGGCCATAATCGTGCAGCCCTACTGGCTTGATGCAGTTATTGCAAGCAAGGGATATGCAACCAAATTTGAAATGTTATTTACTTCAAGACTATCTGTTCCAATACTTTTGCTCACAAAAAGATTGAGGGGTTTGCCACCAAAGGTGCCATGTTCAACAAAGTCAAGTTGAGTTCCACAGTACATAAAGCATTGTTGCTCACCATGCTTTCTTGGGTAATTGCCAGAGGATAATGAACCGTCAGTCAGTCATCTTATTTTCCCATTACAGGAGCATAAAGTGCTGTTAACAGGCACACCTTTGCAGAATACTGTGGAAGAGTTGTTCAGTCTGTTGCACTTCTTAGAACCTGCACAGTTCCCTTCGGAGACAGAGTTCCTGCGTGAATTTGGTAATCTCAAAACGGAGGAGCAGGTACACAGATATGTGCATACACTTGCATACATATTAGACATACTTTAAAAAGAACCTAAACAGGTATCAGTGCCTTTTTTTTATCATCACATTAGGTGCAGAAATTGCAGGCTATTCTGAAACCCATGATGCTACGCAGATTGAAGGAGGATGTGGAAAAGAACTTGGCACCAAAGCAGGAGACCATTATTGAGGTATGAGTCTTAGTAGATCCAACAAAATGGTTTCTACCATAAGAATGTCAAAGTTACTGAACATCAACTCAGCAGGGCTCGACATTTAACACTTATTTTTTTCTTTTTGGACTGGCAAATGAAAGACTTTTACTTGCCTGACTGTCTAGCCTGAAAATGACAATAACAAAATAATGTTAATAATAACTTGCTTTATTTGTGATATATCCTTTGTGATATGCTCAGTTATAACCAAGATCACATTCTTCTGCTGCTGAAAATAATCTAGAGTAGAAACCAGCAAAGTGCAGATGTAAACAAGCAGTTGCATAGAAATCAGCTTGACCAATCAGAATTCGATTTGACTTTACCTCAGGCAACATCAGCGAAGCACATTGTTTCACGTTGTTTTTCAAGCCTATGCAACCCGGCCAAGCACCTGGTAAAGTATCAAACTAAAAAAAAAAAAAAAGACCACGGAATCTAACGTATTATGAAAATAAAAGGGAGGTGATTTATCCCTCCCTGGAGGGATGAATTTGACTGGGTGTGATATGAAGAGAAAGATGGAGTGATGTTTCACACTGTTGGAGGCATCCCAATTTGGCTGACAAGCAAGTTATTATATAATTTTAGTTGCACATGCTAACCAATTGACTAGGCTAGACTATGTTTCTTAACTTGGATAAGTGGTTTACTGAGATATGAATAAGACATTCACTCTAGTTAACGTCATTAATGTTAGGACTGTAGCAGTTATCTAGCTGATTCAAGTAAGGTCTTATGAGCTGATAGAACACTGAGATTATATTGCTTCTAAATAATTATACCACAATTGAAAAAAAATCCTTTTTTCTCTCTGGTTAAGTAACTTTTTTACTTAGACAAGTGAATAACAAATTTATTAGTGAAAAATACTATTTATTAGTTGAGAAATCATCAAAAAAGTAAAATTTATGTTAAGTGGTGAGTGTGTTAATATCTCGCCATTATTCAGTTCAATTTTATTTGTATAGCAGTTTTAACAATGGATATTGTCACAAGGCAGCTTTACAAAAATATATACTTTCTGGGTATACATTTTAAATGTTATAAATTTATCCCTAATGTGCAAGCCAGAGGAAAAGGTGGCAAGGAAAAGCTCCCCGAGGCAACGGGTATGAAAACTTGAGGAATCCGACTCAAAAGGGAACTCCTCCTCATCTGGTTGATGCCGGATAGTGCAATTAAAAATTATTTATCTTCTATAACTGTATGCTATAGTCAAAAAGTGCTAACGATGTCAACAAGAACTTATGAGTATGAGCATCAGAGCCATTTCTAGTTTCATTATAGTTTTAACTTAGTCTTTTTTATCAAACTGAAGTTATTACCTGTTCAGTGATGATGATTTGAGTGCAGACTGTTCTTAGCATTTGCAGTACTAAGGCTCTGCAAGGAGGAACATCCACAAATATTTTTTTTTGGTTTTTATGTGGTACCATCCACAGTAACCTCATGGTGAAATTTAGGCTGTTCATCCAACATCCCAGTTTCTCCCAGATCCTCCAGAGCTGTACCTTTTACCTAAGAAAAACTTTTAAGCAATCTTATCTCTTTATTTTAAAGTATTCTGGACCAGACAATTTTGCATGTTGTTCTGACACATTTATATATTTAGAATGCTAAACATGTAAACTAAGTGTGGTTATTTTTTCTTTAGGTGGAGTTGACTGATGTGCAGAAGAAGTACTACCGTGCTATTCTAGAGCGTAACTTCAGCTTCTTGAGCATGGGAGCTAATCACAACAGCAATGTCCCCAATCTTCTTAACACCATGATGGAGCTCCGCAAATGCTGCAACCACCCTTATTTAATCACAGGTCTCTCTCCTAAACCCTGTTTATTCCTGATTATTTAATGCATGTTGTATCTAGATTTAAAATTTGAAATGGCCACATCTGTATCTTTAAAGCTGCAAAATTTGCACATATAGACTATGTGCATTGTTATGTAATATATTGGAATGAGTTTTGAAGAAATTGGGCTTGGTGAAATTAATGCATGTACATTTGTTTTACATGGCTAATTTAGCTTTGATCACCGAAGTAAAGTTTGCTCAAGCAAATTTATTTGTTGGGTGTATATACACTGGTATTTTATGTGGGTAATGCCTAACTGGATAGAATACTAATATTTAAGACACATGAAGTGACCAAGTATAAATGAGGTCTAACACACACTCACTATCCTTTGTAATTTTGTTCTCATTCTCTGTACAAGTGTTTTATGCCTTAAGTAGAACAATTTCAGTATGATTGGCCAAGGCTTTATTTAGGAATGTGTTCTTGCTAGCACAGGTTTTACTCTTTGTCCTTTCAAATCTAAACATGGGTATTTATGATGTCACCTTTTAATACTTTGTGTGGATCTGTTCAGGTGCTGAAGAGAAAATAGTGGCTGAACTTAGGGAGGTGTACAATGCCTCAGCTCCAGACTTCCACCTTCAGGCCTTGGTGCGCTCAGCAGGGAAACTGGTCCTTCTGGATAAGTTGCTGCCTCGTCTCAAGGCTGGTGGACACAAAGTGCTTATTTTCTCCCAGATGGTGCGCTGTCTCGACATTCTAGAAGATTATCTCCTCCACAAGAGGTAGGAAAAATTATTTAAAAACGCTTTCATTTTAAACTGGTGCAAAAAAGCACCATGGAGCCAAAGGTATAAATTTATTGTATGGTTCTGTTAAAACAACAATTTACAAAGTTAATAAAATGACTAGTTGAAGTCATTTGGAGAAAAAAAAATGCATATAAACATATAACATAATATAAAATAACTGTAGCAGCTTGTCATGTTGATTATTTAGCTGAAAGCAGTTGATCAGGTCAGAAAGGGAAGTGTTTTTCCCTCATTAATCCTGTCTGTTCTGATTAGAGATGTTGACAATGAAAACAGAATGTTTAAAGACAAATGAGCAGAGAAGTGTGTGTTTATTCTGTACTTCAAGTTAAAAACGGATGATCTATAATGATCTGAGTGGACTCCATGGTGCTGGTTTGCATCACTACAAAGCAAAATATAATCACTATCACAATCCTATTTATAGGCATAAACTAATACTACTTGTTGTTAAGCTTTAAAAGGTAACAGTAATTGACATTCAGTCATGTGTGTAGCTTATCCAGAGCTTTGTAACAATGACTTTGGATCATTGGACCTTTAATAATTTTTGTTAAATGTTCCTGCTCTAAAAAATCTTTATGCTCCCTAGCAAATTGAAGTTGTTTTTATCTGATTAGCCTCACACTGTTTAGTCCCAGTCCTGTAAGTTCTCGTTGCATTGGAAATACTCTTACTTTCACTATTAAACATAGCCATGAGTTCTACTGTCAGTTTTTTACAGTGTGACTTCACCAGCGTTATAAAGATCTCTGATCATGATCATTCAAGATTTTGAACATTCAACTTTTGTGGAAGAATTGTGGTTGTGAAAATGCCAGTCCACCACTCTCCTTCCAGGATTTATTAATGCGTTGGACAGTTCTTAACACAGTTCCAGGGATTTCAGCAATCTCCTTAGTTGTTTTCTTTGCTTGATGCAGGCCGATAATGTGCCCTTTCTGAAACAGAGTAACATCTTTTCCATGACCATGGGATACTTCTTCCGACATTTTTGTTTAAGAAATGAGAAGCTACACACTGCGTCAGTTAGGGTTAAAAGAATTGTTACCAGCTGAAACATAGTAATTACTGCAATAATGATCCAATCATATGCGCTTAAGTATTTGTTTATTTAAATTCAAACAGCGACATTTTTTTGGCCAGGCGGTGTAGCTTGACGTTTGGAATAGCACAATGGTTTGGTGAGTAAGGTTTATTTCATTGGATTGGTTACAGGATGTCCATCACAGCTATTTACTTTATTTTACCAGATATCTCTACGAACGCATTGATGGTCGAGTAAGAGGAAACCTTCGTCAGGCAGCCATCGATCGCTTCAGTAAGTCAGACTCTGACCGGTTTGTCTTCTTGCTGTGTACCCGTGCTGGAGGACTGGGTATTAACCTGACTGCTGCTGACACTTGCGTTATATTCGACTCTGACTGGAACCCACAGAATGACCTTCAGGTGAGAGTTTGCACTGCTCACTCTTTTCATTTCATTATGCACAGAATCAAATTATACTTCCATTTTCTTTAGGGTTTTAAAGGTTTCATATTTTTTGCCTAATCTACTTGCAGTTTTATTCCAGGGTCTTGGAGCACAAATGCTCCAGAAGTTTTTTGTTTTTTTTAATCTTCCTCTGCTGGCCATGCTTGTCAGGTTGCAGTTTCACAGTTATTCAGTGTTTTTTGACGCTTATCTCCACATAGATATTATTTTTAAAATACACCTACTTAATACATCTACTTTTTTCGTGTAGGTTCCTTAACACAGTGTCTTAAAAATTATCTCAAGAAAGTTGTAATGATTGCTGCTCCTAGCATGTCATTATATTTGGTGCACATGCAGTCCACTTCAACAGAATGAACACCTGTTTTTCTCCTCTGATCTTTCTCAAGATGTTTCAGCCTGAAGACCCTACACACAGTCTTTTGTTATTTGCACCATTCTGTGTAAAATCTTGAAACTGTTTTGTGTGAAACTCCCAAGAACTCAGCAGTTTCTGAAATACTCTAACTGTGGCATGGTTGTTGGTACCAGATGGGCTGGTTTAAGTCACAAAGATCATACTTTTCCCCAATTCTGATATTTGATGTGAACATTAACTTAAGCAATTGATTTGTATTTGGATGATTTTTGCATTGTGCTGCTGCCAAATAATTGGCTGATGAGATAACTGCAGAATATATAGGTTTTCCTATTAAAGTGAACAGGAGTATAGTCTAGGTTTATGCATTTATTCTGATGCTTTATAAGCATTCTAAGCATTATACTTCTAAATAAGAATAACGTTGACTTCCTTTTATCCATGACAAGGCTCACATCAGTGTCATTTTAGCAGTTTTTAGCAACCTGAATACTTTTCAGCCTACATGGTTGTCTTTCCTGGATTATGGATTTAATTTCATGGATTAAATGATCATGATGACTCTTGCAGTCAGATTAAATTGACTGTGTTGGTGTATTTTATGTTGATCTGTCCGTGGATTCACTTCCTGACTAAGTTCAGTCTGCTTCATAACTTGCAGAGGTCGAAGTTGAAAGCAATATCCTTAAAAGTGAAAGTAATCTTGTGCACACACACACAAAACACAGCAACATGCGATGCAAGTAGCACTGATTGGTTTTATATCACTGGCAGAGGTGAGCAGTTCTCTCATTACACTTTGATGAGACAACAGTTGATGGTCAAACCTGAGAGAGCTGGTGGTCAGGTGTCCAAAAACTTTTGGCCATATAGTGTAGGTCCTTGTCCCAGGGATGACCAGCAAACATGAGCCTGTTTTTTTTTTTTTTGTTTTTTTGTTGTTGTTGTTTTTTAATGCCTGTGTTGGAGTAAGGGCTTCTTCCTTTTACAACAGCCTTTAAGGCTTTGGAAATGTAAGACTCTCTTAAAGGTGAATGAACTGTAGTATATGATGCCTCCAACTCCTTCACCAGTTCCATTGATGTTGCCCTGGGGTTCAAGTCAACCTTCCGCACCAAAGTTTGGTCATCCATTAATCGGCGCCTTCTTCCTGAACGATGTAGTGTCGTCATGGTTCTAATATTTTTATATTTACGTACACTTCTTGCTTACAGACGCTCGTGGTACCTTCAGATGTTTGGAAATCACTGCTTATGAGGAATTGGAATTGTGGAGGTCCACAATTGTTGTTTCTGTGGTGTTTTGTAGAGCTGCTTGGATTTTCCCATGGTATCAAGGGCTAAAAGGCACTGGCTTTAGGTAGGCCCTTAAATAAATCCACAGGTGACCTCCCAATGAACTCCTAATCATTAAATCCTAAACAGTTGGCCAACTGGAAGCCTCTGAAATTCATTACATCAATTTCTGTTTAAAGAGTCAGTCAACTTGATGTATGTAAATGTTTGACTTGCTGGACTTCTGATATAGTGATATAGCCACTGCTGTTAATTATATAATTCCTGAGTTCAAATTTCCTTTTCCTTTAGAAAGTCAATGCTACTGATACCAACATCTGCCGGCAGTCACTGTACTATCGCGTGGTTGAACAGACTATGGCGAAATAATCTACCCTTTAAAGTTTCTTCCTAAAAGAAAGCAGTTCTCATCAGCCTAATCGGGACAGTGAGGAACATGTTTAGGTCGCTGAGACGTATAATCCTGGTCCAACTGCATAGATGCAGAAATGTCATACTTTTGAGAATATGCGTCACAAGGAAATGTTTAGCAGCCATGTCATTAAGTAATATTTTTGGTTAGTTTTCTTGTTCTTGGTTATTTGTTGTGTTCACAGGCCTGTTAACTGTGTGCAAAAAATATTGCTGTGTTCTGTTCCTGAATGTTTGCATATACCACTTTTATACAACTTAGTTTTATTTTTATTTCTGTCTCTTTTCTATTAATGTTTTCAGATTCAGTGTAGATAGCATGAAAGAGTGCTGCCTCACCTGATTTGTTTGGAAGACTATGATTGTTTACCACTGCATAAATGTTGAAGAACACTACAAATCTATTAATCTCTGGTGGTTTTTTGCCCAGGCCCAGGCCCGTTGCCATCGTATTGGCCAGTCCAAGGCAGTTAAGGTGTATCGTCTCATCACCAGAAACTCATATGAACGGGAGATGTTGGACAAAGCTAGTTTGAAGTTGGGACTGGATAGGGCTGTGCTTCAAAGCATGAGTAGCAATAAAGACAATAATGTCAATGGGGTAAGTGTTTGATTTCTGTATTTTTTTATTTTTTTATTTTTAACAACCTCAAAAGCAAAATGTAAATTATAAACAAAATGCAAGGATTTGCAAATCTCGTAAACCCATATTTTATTCACAATAGAACACATCAAATGTTTAAACTGAGGAATTGTACAATTTTAGTGGAAAAAGAAGGTAATTTTGTATTTGATGGCCACAGTAGTTGGGACAGGGCAAGTAAAGGCTGGAAAAGTAAGTCTTACTAAAAAGAAGCAGCTGGAGGAGCATTTTGCAACTAATTAGGTTAATTGGCAACAGGTCAGTAACATGATTGGGTATAAAAAGATCGTCTTAGAGAGGCAGAGACTCTCAACTAAAGACGGGTTGGAATCTAGATGGAAGTATATGATGCTCTAAAAACTGTATATACCTTTCAGCATTGATGATGTCTTTCCAGATGTGCAAGCTGCCCATTCAGTAGGCACTAATGCACCGCATTCCTTCAGAGATGCAGGCTTTTGAACTGAGCGCTGATAAAAAAGCCGGATGGTCCCTCTCCTCTTTAATCTTCTTTAGTTGAGCGGAAACTGTCCATGGTTTCCAAAAAGAATTTAAAATTTCTATTTGTCTGACCACAGAACAGTTTTCCACTTAGCCTCGGTCCATTTTTAACATTTTTAACAGCTTTAACTAGCGTTTGTGGATGTTACGGTGAACTGTGTCCACAGACAATGAGTTCTGGAGGTGTTTCTGAGCCCATGCAGTAATTTCCATTACAGAATCAGGCCTGTTTTTAATGCAGTGTTGCGTGAGGGCCCGAAGATCACGGGCACGCGGTATAGATTTTCACCCTTGTCCCTTGCACACAGAAATTTCTCCAGATTCTCTGAATCTTTTGATGATGATGTACTGTAGATGATATATTCATGGTCATCACAATTTTTACGTTGAGGAACATTTTTCTGAAATTGTTCCACAAATTGTAGATGCAGTTTTTCGCAGATTGGTGAACCTCTGCCCATCTTTACTTCTGAGAGACTCCGCCTCTCTAAGATCCTCTTTTTGTACCCAATCATCTTACTGACCGGTTCCCAATTAACCTCCAGCTGTTACTAAAAAGAAACACTTACTTTTCCAGCCTTTTGTTGCCCACATCTCAACTTTTGAGACGTGTTGCGGCCATCACATAAAAAATTACCTTATTTTTTCTTTAAATTGTACATTTACTTGTTTTAAACATTTGATGTTTCTATGTTCTATTATATGTTCTATATGGGTTTGAGATTTGCAAATCATAGCATTCTGTTTTTATTTACATTTTACAGTGTCCGAAATTTTTTGGAATTGTAGTTGTAAAAAAATTCTATGTTTTATTTATATTGTATCAAAACATACACAAAAATAATGACTGAATTTTAAAAAAAAAGGTTCACCAGTTCACCAAGAAGGAAATTGAAGATTTGCTAAGAAAAGGGGCTTATGCTGCTATTATGGACGAGAATGATGAGGGCAGCCGTTTCTGTGAAGAAGACATTGACCAGATCCTTCAGAGGAGAGCCACCACTATCACCATTGAGAGCGAAGGCAAGGGATCCACCTTTTCTAAGGCCAGCTTTGTGGCATCTGAAAATAGGACTGACATTGCTCTGGACGACCCGGAATTTTGGCAGAAGTGGGCCCAGAAAGCAGACATTGACTTGGACACCATAAATAGGAAGGTAGGTGTTTGTTAATTACTAAATATTTAATTCCTTTACAGGGAATATGTATTCTCTTCAGTGTCATATCAAGAAATTGAGATGTTCTACCACTATACTCAACTCAAACTTTATTTATAATGCACATTTATAATAACAGGAGTTGAACCAAAGTGCTTTACAATACACATTTCAATCACAACACAATATGCATAATATATTCAAAAGCTAATTAAATAAAATTGGGTTTTTAAAGCAGATTTAAAAATGCAGCTCGTTTGAGCTGACCTGATATGAAGCGGAAGCTCGTTCCAAAGTTTGGGGCCTACAATAGCAAATGCACGATCGCCCTTCAATCCGTAGTGACAACAATGAACTTTCAGCAGAAGTTGGTCAGCTGACCCAAGTGCTCTAGTAGGAAAGTAAGGGACAGGAAGGTCACGGAGATATTGAGGCGCGAGACCTGATAGAGCTTTGTATACATAGAGCAGAGTTTTAAAATCTATCCACCATTTTATGGGGAGCCAGTGTAGGGATGCTAATAGTGGTGTAATGTGGTCAATCTTTATAGACTCTGTAAGGAGCCTAGAGGGTGGATTCTGGACCAACTGTAAACAGGACAAGGCAGTTTGAGGCAGTCTGGTATACAATGAATTACAGTAATGTAACGTTGGTGATATTTGCGAGTGAATCACAATTTCTAGATCTGATTTATAGAAAATGTTTTATTTTTGCAGTTGATCTCAGATAGACAGATCAGTGCTGCTGTTAAGAGCAGCTTTTTCTATTTAAAAGTAGTAATGAGTCTAAGATCACTCTAGGGCTCCTTGCATGATGTTGCAAATTTAACGACAGTGGACCTAGCTGGTCGACCAGTCCAGGTAAAGAGGACTTGGAGGGGCTGAGAATCAGAACTTCAGTCTTGCTCCAAGAATTGTTGAATTAAGTTCTTGTGCAGGTCTGTACAGAAGTGCATAGAAAACGGGACTTGAGACATCAAAATTCAATAACTGAACCGTAAAGCTGGAGTACTTGTCCACAGGTAGTGTCCTACATTTAAAAGAGTCTCGGAAAATAGTAGCCACTCCGCCTCCTCTTTGCCCTGAAGTCCATGGAGAATTTAAAAAGTCACAGCCTGGTGGTGTTAAATATCCCAGAGTTGTTAGTTCGCTGGGGTTTAACCAGGTCTCTGTAATAAATTGAAAGTCCACTGATCGCGATGTGATCAAAATGAAGGACTTGTTGGATATCGATCGACCATCTTAATAGTCGTGACATCCGTTTTGTTTGTTGAAATGAGAGGCATGTCTCAAAAAACTGAAATTGTTGGGATTAATGGTCCTCTTATCCTTTTTTGCGCACATCAAAAGGCGGCGGCGTGAACACCAAATAGTCGGAATATGGTTATTGTCCAGGGAGCCAGCTGTGGATCCAGTTTGTTGAGATCCTCTGTGCTAGGGATGTGGCCATGATAACCACATGAAACTACAAGCTTGCACCTCCAGTAGTGTCACCACATGTTAATGTTTCTGCTTGAGTGGGCAATATGACAAGTACAAAGTACAACATTTTGTATACAAGTGTAATAATTATAATAACAGTTGCAACATTAATTTGTATTTATAGCCTACCATATAGCAGGAGATTTTATGTTAATACAAATATTTCCTAATCATAATCAAACCTTATATGGTGGTGTCTGTTAGTTTTGCGCGGGTTTGTTTGAGCATGGCAAAATCCAGTGAGGTGAATTCTCCTATTTCACTTCGGGTTCTGCCACTGCGATGGATCTTGTTGGGAAACCAAATGTTACATTGGCGATGAGAACAAATAAATTTAGATGAAGCCATATGTCGGATTTGTTGAAAAAAGTGTTAAACACTTCAAATCTCAGGAGCCATCTCCAGGCATGTCGCCCTGCCACGTTTATTTTTTATTTATTTATTTAATATTTAGATTTTTAACATATTAAGGTTACTGTCCAACTTGTATTTCTTTCAAAGTTTTATTGGCTTGTGGTATACTACACTTGTAAAAGAAAAAGTATTCATCAGAGAAACGTGCGACTGTGTTTCACACAGATTGTTTTACTTTTGATCATATATATATATATATATATATATATATATATATATATATATATAGGCAGATTGTTTTACTTTTGATCATAGTGTTTTAATTAGACATTACAGATCTTGAGCTCTCACTGTTGATCACCGTGTCTACGCCGCGAGTGAGGAGCAACACGGCCTCGTTACTAACACATCACTTCTGTTATAATACACGACAGAATTTGTGCATCACTGTCGTGCTTCCCTGCTACACAAACTCCGCTTTATAAAGTTTGTTCAGGGTGTTCAATATAAAAAGCTTCCCTTCCTTAAAGGACTTAGGTTGCACACTTTCTTCCTCAGTCACTTGACTATTACGCCTTTGTCTGATGGTGACAGAGGTCATGCTGGGAATAAAAGGTAACGTTGACATAAACAGTAAACTGAAGAAAGTCATTGTCGGTATCTCTGGGTATCTGCTAAAGCTAGCGGCGTCACATTACGTGCATATGATATGTGCCACTGACTAGGAAGCAGCTTATACTTCTGTTTAGTAAAAAAAGTAATGTGTTCTATTTGAGATGATATTACTTTTCTAAAGTTCATACACTAGACCAGCGGTTCTCAACCTTTTGTGAGCTCTGGACCCCTAGCATATTTCAAACAATCCACAAGCACCCCCTCACTCCACAACAATTATAGGCTATATATTTAAGTCATTTCTATATATGTTGCTTTTATTTTATTAATATTTAACATTAATAATATTAACATTGGACATTTAAAGTTGAATCAAAACATTTCAAGATTTTATTTTTTAACATTTTATTGTTGGTGTGACATTTAATTTGGCTCTCGGAATTATCTTTTGTTTATTTTTTCCATCAATGCGACACTTCAACTTCTCTACCACACATAGGTTTTTGCAAATTATCATTTCATTTGTAAATAAATTTAAAATAAATAAATAAATAAATGAACGATCATCAGCTCAGCTCTCCCCCCAATTCCAGTAAGAATTAGGTCAGTCCATTATCTAACCACGACTCTTCCCTATCTCCTATTTGCAACTTATTCCTTTGTTCCTCTGTATTTGCCACTTTCTTTGTAGAATACCCTTGTGATTGATACTCCACGTGTGCGGAAGCAGACACGACAGTACTCGTCTCTTCGTGGGGAAAGTGGTGAACTTTCAGACTTGGACAGTGATGACGAGTATCCACCCCAAAATTCTCGGCAGGCTCGAGCCTCACGCCGTGCTGACCGTCACTCTGGTGGTGGCTATGGCCGCACTGACTGCTTCAGAGTGGAGAAACACCTGCTGATTTATGGGTAAATGACAGGCTTTGTTGTTAAAAATGGTCTGATGTGTCTAAAGCACTATAGAATGTAATAGTGATTTTAAACCTTTAAACCAGTACATTCCGCCAGTGGAATGGAAAACGACTTAACAAAACATGCGTATATTTTGGCTACTATTAAGGCTGTTTGTCATGGCATAGCTTTCTCCAGCATCCTCCAGTACTTTTTTGCAACTGAGACCATGTTTGTGGTAGGTTTCAATAACTTTGCAATAACTTTCACTTGGTTTTGTGAAAACTATTGTACATAATACTTCACACCTAATTCATAGTCAACCACTAGAAAACAACGTAGCCTAGAACTACTTTTAGGGAAAGAGGCTATTTTATTGGCATTGCAAACAACCAAACACGGTTATTTCCTGTAGCCCATCGCTAAACCTGCAGTATAATGTTAAATTATTTTAAAGGCCTGATGATAACTTTTTTTAATCTTCTGACTTTATCTAAATATGTCCCTGTGTATATGTGTAGATAGCCAAAAACATGTGACCTGGAATATTCTAATGCATGTCGTGCACCATTATCAGATGGTCTACGGTTGGAGGGTTGCAGAGATTTTATTTTTGTAATATCATTTTTTTCTGTTTTTATTTTTTAACTTTTTTCCCACTTGGAATGTTCAGCCTTTTTTTTTCTCCCTTTGTGTGCAGCTGGGGACGTTGGCACGATATCCTGTCTCATGCTAGGTGTAAGCGTCGTCTTGGGGAAAAGGATGTGGAGACCATCTGCAGGGTCATCCTAGTCTTCTGTCTGCTACATTACCGTGGAGATGAAAACATCAAAAGCTTTATATGGGAGCTCATCACGCCTCCAGAGAATGGCCAGGAACCACACACACTCCTCAACCACTCTGGTATGAGTTTAAAAAAATAATAATACAAGTTTAATTATTACCTAAAACCTCAGTCAATAAAGTCAATTAAAAGTGAATTTAATAATGAAAGGGACATGTCCAGACCTATCCAGCCTTTAGATTGATTGAACAGGTTTTCATCTGATGATGCTTAACATTTACCTCTTTGTAGCCATAAAGCAAAGAGGTACTCACACCATAGTGTGCAGCCTACTGGAGTTACCGGGGGTTGGCATGAAAAACACCAAAAAGTAATATTTGAAATACTGTATCAGACCTGCCAAACTGTACACATTTTGCGTAGAAGTGCTGCTTTTTAACAGCAGTGTATGCTGAAAGGAGAAGTGGATTTGAATACTGCTTTAAAGGCACAGGCTTGGAAAATGTTTTTGCTGAAATGCTTCTTTCACAATAGAATGAGGTTGTGACAATTTCGCATTTCCTTGTGTTTTAGGGACAGAATGATGAAATGCATTTGTCTTTTGTGTGTGCATATTAAACAAGTGTCTCATTTATGCTATGGGATTGGTAATAAAAGATTAATAATGCACAGTGCATATTTTATACAGATATACATTTATTAGGCCCACTTTCTTAGACCCAAAACTCAAAATCGTAGCACTAATTCTTTATTTATGACGTATATATTTCTATTAATGCCATTTTTAAAAAAATATTATTTTCTCTCATATGTTCAAAATTGGACCGTTTATTTGATTCGTGTCTTGTGCGAAGCATTGCAATACTGAAGCCCTTTCTGAGAGCATCTCATAAAATTCAGCATTTGAAATTAAATTGTCATTAGATCTACAGTCGGCATTGTGTTGCATCTGCATGACTAGAGTCACACAGCATCAGCATTTGATGACAAAAGGGCACTACATTCAAAGAAAAACATGTCAGTTTGTCGGATACATCAGTTTATTTTCCTCCATTTACAATTTTCCCAAGGAGTTATTTTTTCCACAGCATTTAAGCCATTTTCTTTCCTGTGCAGCATTTTAAGCATTCCATTTCTCTGTCACAGCATTCATTTTTTTCTGAGAGTATCTCATAAAATTCGGCATTCTAATTAGGGATTGAAGGGCTGAAACCCTTATTGTATTTGTAAGGATTTTTAGGGGTTCAAGCCTGAAGAGCTGTACTTATTATTATTATTATTATTATTATTATTATTATTATTATTGTTATTATTGTTATTGTTATTATTGTTATTGTTATTATTGTTATTGTTATTATTGTTATTGTTATTATTGTTATTATTGTTATTATTATTATTATTATTATTCTGCCCTAAAACTGATCGCGCAGACGTAAGGCCTAGAGAGCTGAAACTTTGAGGGAAGGTAGTACCCCAGAGTACTACAGCGTCACAAAGTTTTGGCCAGATGGTGGCACTATAATGAGCATGTAAAAACAATGGGCATAACTTGAACCGCTTGTCATATATTCAAGTGTCTGATATCTTTGGAATCCTTGGGACCAAATGAGCAAAACGTTTATCTCCCAGGTCATTTCTGCCTATAACAATTTTCCACCATCTTGGATTTTTTGGAAAACCTACTTTTGTGAACTAGTCCTAGGTTTTTTATCCAAACGGGACCAAACCAGTGGCAAACGAATCTGTGGAGATAAAAAAAAAATGTCTCTTGGAATTGTCGGAAGAAGTTTCTTTTAGTCCGATTCTATTGCTGACACTATAGAAAACTGCTTTAGCCACACCCACTAAAAATTAAGGATAGTTTGCATAATATGAGAAACCTTTTGCAAATTAATCATAGAATTAATCTTCACAAAATTAATGTCAAACTACTCAGGAGAGTGTAAATCTCAATAATTATCAAAAATGTTGAGATTTATAAACAATATGGCCGCCACATCTATCAAGTCTAAGGAGGTACAACTGGTTTACTTAACTGGCTGTAGCTGTATTTCATGATTGGTTATATGAATTTGAAACAAAATTGTTTCATGTTTAGTACTAGGTTCTGAGGACGTCTGCAAAGATTGATCTGTGGAATAATGGGGTGCAGTTAATACTTAATAGCTGTTTCTCAGGAACCAGAAGTTCAATTGAGCTGATATTTAGTACAGTGGGGGAAAAAAGTATTTGATCCCCTGCTGATTTTGTACGTTTGCCCACTGACAAAGAAATGATCCCTCATTAAAATGCAAATCAATTTATAACATTTTTTGACATGCGTTTTTCTGGATTTTCTTGTTGTTATTCTGTCTCTCACTGTTCACATAAATCTACCATTAAAGTTATAGACTGATCATTTCTTTGTCAGTGGGCAAACGTACAAAATCAGCAGGGGATCAAATACTTTTTTCCCTCACTGTATGCTGCATCGACCTGCTAATCTGTAACTGGATTTTTAACAATCGCTGAATTACCTCAAAAACATTGCCATCTTTAGCCAGTCAGCTTTCAGCAGGCATTTCACAAAACCTATTAAGTATGATCGTCAAGGGCAGTGGTTGCTCTGTGTCATGCCTGACCCTGCATTCTGACCCCAACTTCCTAATAAGCTGAGATATGCAAAGAAAAGACTTTCACTATGCTGTAATGTATATGTGACCAGTAAAGGCGGCAGCTGCTTCTTCAATAGTCTTTTTGTTGTATGTTTCTGGTCAAGAACTGTCCACTGTGGGCACTATTTGACAGAAGTGTTTGGACCCTGCAGATTGCGACTTGTGGCCATATTTTGTTATTTTCACCTCCCACAGGTCTGTCCATTCCTGTGCCTCGTGGAAGGAAAGGGAAAAGAGTCAAGGCTCAGAGCTCTTTTGATGTGCAAAAGGCAGAGTGGATCCGCAAGTATAACCCAGATACACTTTTGTTGGATGACAGCTATCGCAAGCACCTCAAACACCAGTGTAACAAGTAATCTATGCTTTGTTTATTGTCGAACCTTTTCAATATAACCTTTAATCTTGCAACATCACTTAGTAATGTTGATGCTTGTTCTCAGGGTATTGCTGCGAGTACGTATGCTGTATTACCTGAAACAGGAAGTTATTGGAGAACATGTGAATTCTATACTTGAAGGCGCTGACAGCAGGTCTGAGACAGCAGTCCATTTCTTTTTCAAGCATTTATTCAAAAGGTTTACACCCATACGTATATTTGATGTGCTGTATTATTTAGGGATATTGACATTTGGCTGCCCGAAATGGAACAGCAGGATGTTCCATCAGGCTGGTGGGATACAGAGGCTGATCGTTGTTTGCTTATCGGAGTGTTCAAACATGGTGAGCACCTTCCTTTGTTTTTATATGCTTTCCTATAAAGGTCATTGTTGAAAGGATATTGGAGCATGAAAGCCATATGCATAGTGGTCTGTCAAAAGGCTGTCCTATAATATGACCCTCCCTCTAATTTCTGTCTTTGTTAGGATACGAGATGTACACTACAATGCGTGCTGATCCCTGTTTGTGTTTCCTGGGGAGATGTGGTCGTCCTGATGACCAGGAGATCAAGGCAGAACAGCACTCAGCAGATCCAGATTTGAGAGATGGGTAACCTGCATGTTACCACAATTTTTCTTCTCTCAGTGATTAACTAATTTTTACATGTATGCAAGATTTGATCTGATTTCAGTGCATGTTTTTATAGAGGTGCCTATGACAAGTTTTCAGAGGATCCAGAGTTCAAACCTGTTATAAGACACAGCAAAGAAATGTATGAAGAGGTAAGGTCCCTGATTACACTGAAATGACATCAAATCTGATCCTGGATTTGCCTTCCAGCTGCATAATTTTTCCTTTTCAGTGAGCACAAGATGTTAGCGATGTACCAGTATGATTTCTATATCAATAGTATTTCTGTACTTACTATTGCTATTACACTGCGGTATGAACGGTAACAAAAATAAATGTACATTTGTTACATTTTTTTTTGGCTGTAATTTTGTTCTTCTCTTAGTAGCACTGGTGATTACTGTTTTCTGGTTTACAAACCCAGCCATGAAGCCAAGCTACTCACATTATTTACAAAGAGAAATATCACAATATGTCGTATGTGGTGTCTGATATATAGTAAATTCTTTCAGCTGTTCTAACTTTATTTTAAATTATTCAGAAGTAATTAAGAATATACAATTGTAGCCTAGAAAATGCTATTGGCCTTAAGTGCACCATTGGACACAACTGACTATGGTATTGTAATGTACAGGCTCGACAACATGTTTTAGTACAGAAAGACAAGTTTTTGCCTGATTTAGATCTTACTTTATAGACCATTACTAATTTGTTAGCATCACAACTTAAAAAGTACAATATGGTGCTCTGGACAGTCCTGTTCTCTGCCTTTTAAAGTACCACTAATAGATCAATGTACTTGTGAATTGAACATGATTTGTCAGCGCAGCTATGAAATATGAAAGCAATGTTAAAGCTTTTATGTTGTTAAAGCTAGGGTAGATGATATTTACGAACTTAATAGCCTGCAGATGTTTATAATGTTACCAAACAAAATAAAATAGTCATGACACAGAAGAAGATAGGTTTGGAATCTTTCTAGCAACTCTTATGTCAGATGTATTGAGTAGATAGTATTCATTAGTATTAATTTAATTATGCTTTGTACTCCTGTAGGCCTGTCAGGATGACAAAATTTATTGGTCGATATATTGTCCCAGAAATAATTTAGATAAACGATGATATTGTTAGTGTAACATCATTTTATGCCACCAATATTATGATGATATAATAGCATAGTTTTTGTCATCTGACGAAAATATACTTTAAATTTAGTCAGTATTTTGTTGTCATATTTATTAATTGTAGTCTATTTTGAATTCTTTATGCTTTAGTTATTCATGATTTAGATTTATCTGCCTGCCTTTCAAATAAACCACTTAAAATACATTTTCATCCATCTCTACTTGCCGAATGACATAACATTCATCATTATGCAAACAAACATGCATGTAAACACATGGGTGTGGTAATGTGGTAATATTACGATAATATCATGACATGCCTATACTCATGCTTTATACTCGTACTCCTTTTGATGGCTGAACTGAACTCATGATGGTTTCTGCTCAGAAAATACTAAAATTCATATTTGCTTTTTCCATCCCCCTAGACTGACCCCAGGAACATGGATGAGTTCTTTGTGGAAGATCACTCCACATATTCCACTGTTGTGCCAGTTGAGGCACAATCCTCAGGATCTATGGGAGCCTGTTACTGGCCAACAAGCTCCACCCTCACAGCTCGACTACGGCGGCTAATCACAGCATTCCAGCGCAGTTACAGACGAGAACAACTCAAGATGGAGGCAGCTGAAAAAGGAGATCGGCGACGCCGGCGCTGTGAACAGGCCACCAAGCTCAAAGAGCTTGCGCGACAAGAGCGACAGCAAAGGTATTTCTTTTATGATGAAATTTTATTTATGTATATATGTGTATGTGTGTGTATATGTGTGCGTATATGTGTATATGTGTGTGTGTGTGTGTGTGTATATATATATATATATATATATATATATATATATATATATATATATATATATATATATATATATATATTATAATGTGTGTGTGTGTGTGTGTGTGTGTGTGTGTAAAATGGGATGCATTTTCGATCCCATTTGATTGTGGCACATCCATAACAGTGTCTGACCAATGAATAAATCTCTTTCCAGGTGGACTCGTAGAGAGGAGTGCGACTTTTATCGAGTGGTGTCCACATTTGGTGTGGAACGCATAAAGACTGAGGTGGGAACCCAAGAGGGTAGGGAGGCCAAACTGGAATGGACACGTTTCCGCACGCATGCAAGACTAGACAAGAAAACTGATGAGAGTCTTAACCGATACTTCCATTGCTTTGTGGCTATGTGTCGCAGGGTTTGTCACTTGCAGCCTGTCTGTGGCGAGGGTACGGTATCTGTTATTTTGTTTTAATGTGGGCTTTTTTGTGTGTTTGTATTTACTTTCGATAGAATAAAATTGCAGTTATAGTGTTTTTGAAAAGACATGGTTTAAAGAAATTTTAATGAATAGAGCTAGGCGGTATGACTATGTTAAATGTGTTTCCTAATAAATTATGTCACAGTGCAATTTGTGAAAATGTCATATAAGAATATAATATTTTGCCCATTCCCACGTAATTAGTCTTGCCTTTTTGTTTTACCCCTTTCTTCTGCCAGAATCTCTGGACTTGTCCCAGTCACTAGCACCCATCACTGAGGAGCGAGCCTCACGAACGCTCTACCGAATCAGCCTGTTGTCCCGCCTACGTGAGCTTGTGCTTCCTCATCCCTCCCTAGAGGAGCGCCTTGCCCTGGCACCACCCAGCTCTGACCTACCCAACTGGTGGTGTACCCCACAGCATGATCATGAACTGCTTCTCGGTGCTGCCAGCTGTGGCGTAAGCCGCACAGAGCATTCCATATTCTCAGACTCACAGTTCTCCTTTATCCAAGCCCATCATGAGTATATCCAGAAGCAGCAAGCATGCCTTGCTGCACAAACCCTCACACACAGCCCATCACAACAGGGAGACAATGTTCGAGAAGTAAAAAGTGGTGATGAGAACCAGGTTTTGGAGTCCATTTGCTCATCAGCCCTTCCAGCCCTACCATTCTCTCACTCTGAAGGCAAAAGGGGAGAACAACAAGGCTGGTCCTGGAATAAAATCAAAGAGAGGGGGCCCAGAGAGCTTGGAACGAAACAAGCGGAGACAGATGGAGGGCCTTCAGACTCGGATTCTGATTCTGATTCTGAATCATCTACCTCTTCCCATCGATCTCCTAGTTCAGATGTCAGTGGGGACAGTGATGCAGAGAGAGATGAGCAGGGTGAGATGTTACTCTCTGTGTGTGTGTTAGTTTGTGTGTGTGTGTGTGTGTGTGTGTGTGTGTGCACGCTGTGTGACAGTCTTTAAAGATCTTATATTTGCCTGATTCCTGGAGTCTTTCTGCAGAACCACTGAAGATCTGTGATGCAGATGAAGAGAACAGCACCTACTCATTCACTCCATCCCAAGATGGTGCTCCACTAGAAACACTCAGTGACCCACTCAGAGTTGACTGGCCTAAGGTATTTCTCTCTCTCTCTCTCTCTCTCTCTCTCTCTCTCTCTCTTTTTCTTCCCTCAGTGCTAAAATAGGTTTAAAAGTTTTTCACAGTAATTCACAGAAGATACTTGTTCATTTAAAAAAAAAAAGCACAAAAAAAGCATACTTTGTTGAATCACCCATGGAAGTGTAGAACTCTAGAACTACGGTTGAACTAAGTGTAGGGGTTTGAATACTTTTTAAATGCACTGTACATGGACATTTAAATGGACTTTAGGTTGAACAGCTGATTGATGTCAGTAGTTTTCTTTGTCTGGGCATGCTTGTTGAAGACTGTGCTGCTGACTAAAGCTTTTTCTTTTTAGGATCGTGTATTAATAAACCGAATAGATAACCTTTGTACTCTGGTTCTGACGGGGCACTGGCCATCTGGGCGACGATATACCTCAGATCCTCAGCTAACTCTGGCATATGATGAGCAAGGGCTTGGAGATGACCTAGGCTACACCCGTATATCCCGCAAAGGCAACAGTACCCACTCTGGACAGGATGGAGAAGAAACGGAATTTACTGTCAAACTCTTGAAAGTGAGGAAGGGGCTGGCTTAGAAATGTTATCAATAATTTGATGGATGAAAGCTGTATTTACAATATATATTATTCTAAAGTATCCATTGTAATTGTGCTTTTAGGAGGAAGGGCTGAAATTGACCTTCTCCAAACAGGCTCTAATACCTAATGGGTCAGCAAGAGTGTCAAGTGGACGTCGAAGGCGTAGAGATCAAGAGGTACCATAATGGGGGCTCTCTGGGACCATAACCTTTCTCACATCTCACCAGCATTAAACCATAACAAACATGGCACATGCCTTGATGCAGATTTTGCATGTCTTTTGTTTTTTCTTAGTCATCTGATATGGAGGGAGTACTCAGTGCCCCTCGTAAGAGGGACCTGCCCAACTGGCTCAAAGAAAATCCTGAATATGAAGTTGAGGGTGACATGCTAGAGGTATGAGGAGAACTTGTCACTGTTTAAGCATTAATGGAGCTAATATAATATGTGTAGAAGATTATATCCATGAAATAATCCTCTACATTGTACATCCTCTACCATTCAGATTATCACAAGCCTCTGGCAACAGGTTGAAAAAAAACTTGCTATAGATGTTATTAAATAGGCGTCTACCAATGGTAGATTCATCTTTCCCTAATTACAATTTAATTATAATTAAAATCTATAAGATTTTCTCATGTGTTTGATTATGCTATCTTGCACATGCCCACAGAGTCCTAATGATTAACAGTGGCATCTCCCCAGCAACATAAACTTGTGAACTGTGCTAGTTCAAGAAAATTTTGTACATATTTCTTGCTGTATGAGTATTGATGTATTAGTATTATAAAAATCTTAATTAGATTTAAAAAAAAAAAAAAAAAAATACAGAGAGAAGTAGCCAATTCTCATTTCTTTCACCATTAAAACATGGAACTACTCACTATTACTACCCATAAAATACACTAAAACAGTTCATGTAAAATTATAAAAATCCTAACTGCATGCCGTTTTGCTCACACTCAAAGTGAGGTGGAATGATGTCACTTGGGTTTGTGTGGTTTGGGTGAAAGGGGAACTGGCGTAAGCACATGTCTAAATTCTAATTTGGACTTTGATAGTATTGATGTTATGTATCAAATTTAGTCCTGCAGAATCAGTCTGAAGAAAACATCAGAAAAAAGAAATAAAAATTTGTAGACTGAATTTATTTATTTATTTATTTATTTACTGTTTTTTTTAAATTACTATTATTTATTTTGATTTTTTGCAGTCAGTGGTAACTTCACCACAGTAGCTATATCTAATTGTAGGAAGCAAACAATAAAAATGAGTTTGGCAGTGGTTTTAAGATTTACTGGCTCAAGTAGGCCTATATGTTCAGGTTAAGTGTTCCAGAAGCAGCATCATTTCTGCCATGTCCCTGTTTCAGTTTACCACCTCCATCATAAACTTAAACAATTATTCTGATAATCACTCTCTTGATACATTACAGCTGTTGGTGAACAGGACCAAAAGGAAAAGGAGGAAGAAGAGAACAGAAAAGGAACAAGCACCAACTGGCAGTGAAAGAGTTAAGGTTATAGACATGAAGACTGGCAAGAAGGTTAGGGGATTTTTTTACATTTTTTTTAAATTTTGAGTATGAGAGGATGTTTTTGTTTTTTGGGTTTTTTTTTGCTGAGTATGTTATTTTTCCTATTTGCATTAGAAAGATCTATTTGGGGATGTTTGACACAGTACAAAAAATGTGTTTTTTTGCATATCAAATGTACACTGATCAGTGTGGATATAGAAATGTCTACCCAGCCTGGACTTTTATTATTTCCTTGTCGTTTTGAGTGAGACTACTGATCAACAGTTTTATTAGCGGTGATCTGTTTTCATGAGTTGTCTTACTTTATTATATTTGTGGATCTTAGGTTCAGTATGGTGGATTGTACGGACCTGCGTTGCAGGACTTAAAGGAGTATCTTGAAGAGAATCCTCACCATGCAGTAGCACCAGAATGGTCAGACACTGTTCGCAACTCGGTTAGTCTTATTACACCTATTGCATATTAATTATGGGTTGTGAAATGACTGTTCGATGCATAAAAATGCTAATATTCCTACACATGTTCACCTGATTTTGGATGTAAATACCCTGAAAGTTAAATCTGCAAGTCTGCACTTATATACATGGTTTCATTTGAACTCCACTATACTGAGGTTGACAGCAAAAAATAATATTTTTGTCAGTGTCCAAATATTTATGTACCTGACTGTATACCAGCCATAAGTAGCACATTAGACACCGTACTTATAATGCTAAATGTAGATTTGAATGACTTTCAAAGCTTGTGGTGCAGTTCATGGATGGGCAAAGTGCCAGGCCCACTTAAGGAACTGTAATGAATAGTCTCATTGTTGTGTAAACTTTGATCACTTTGATTTTAGCTCAGTAGTAGTATTCACAAAAAATACTACCACTTGCCACTAAGTGTCAGGCTTGATTGTTTTTTTGTTTTGTTTTGTTTTTAAACTGTTCACAAAATCACAATACTTAGGAATAAGGTTTGGCATTGACCTTCTTTTTACAGTGCTACAGATGACAATGTTTTTGTGAATTAATTTTGACGTGATTGGCTTATACAATAGCGGTCTGCATGGTAAACTGAAGTTCACAATTCCTTTTGCTATATTATAATATAGAAACGTGAAAAAGAACTGGATAATTTCCCCAAAAATTACAAATTATGATGCCATATATATGGTCACCTCTAAAGAAAGTATTGGAATGGCAAAGCTATACAGTATATGTATATGTTGCTGTACACTGAAGACATTGGGGTTTGAGATCAAAAGAGCTTTGTCATCACAGCCATACACAGTGAGATGAAATAATGTTCCTTCTGGACCCACGGTGCAAGATGCATGTATGACACGCACAGTGCTGACAAGACATAATAAAGTGCAAGATGATTTAAGAAGCATGCTGGGAGGGGTATGGGGATCTGTGGAGGTGAGTACACAGACGGGCAGTAGAGCATAAATACTCCGATGACAAAAAGAACATGTAACATGACATTACAATAATGTCACAGTTTACACACAGTTTAGAGCTGTAGCTAGAATGAATTTAGTAAAAATGCATCAGTGCAGTAATGCTTGTAAAAGACACCTGAGATGAATGCCATTTAAAGTGACAGTGTAGTTCTGTAATGAGTCGGTACAATCAATGTGTCTGTGTTCTGTAAACAGTACGTCAGTGCAGTAATTGAACAGAGTGAGGTGCATCATTATTTAAAGTGTCTGTGCAGTAGGCTGGAGAGTGTTTTCGGATCCCAGGGTGATGTAAGTAAAGAGGGGCAGCACAGTGTTCAACGGTCTAAAAGCCTGGGGCAGAAGCAGGTTTTGCTCCCCTGGTCACAAAGTTGACATGTTAGAATATTTTTTTTTTTTTGACATTATTTACATCTAGATCTAATATGGCACCTTCTGTGGCAGACCCCCGTAAATATTTTTTGTTAGGTGAGCAAAAGTATTGGAACCGATCATGTTGAAGTAAATATCACTTCATGTTTGGTTGCATATCCATTGCTTGCAATAACTGCACCAAGCTGGCAACCCACTGACATCAACTGTTGCATCTTCTGTTGTTATGCTTGTCCAGGCTCTTTACAGTTGTTGTTTGCTTTGTTTTGGGGGGTTTCTCCATTCAGTCTCCTCTTCAGGAGGTGAAATGCATGCTCAATTGGGTTAAGGTCTGATGATTTTGCCAGTCAAAAATCTTCCACTCTTCTCCCTGATAAAGTCCTGTGTTGAGTTGGCAGTGTGTTTTGGATCATTGTCTTGCTGCATGATAATCTTCATGATTTGTTTGGATTCATTTCTCTGTAAATGCAGACAATGTTTCTGTAGTCTTCTGAATTCATTCTGCTATCACCATCATATATCATCAATGAAGATTAATGAGCCCATTCCAGGAGCATCCATGTAAGTCCAAACCCTGACCCTACCTCCACAGTGTATGACTGATGAGCTTGTATGTTTTGGATAATGAGCAGATATTTTCTTTCTTCACACTTTGGTAATGGTTGATCTTGGTTTTAGATCTTTTGTGGCTCATCTCTTTATTTCTTTGCGAATTCGAAATTAGCCTTCTGATTTTTGCCGCTGATGAGTAGTTTGCATCTTGTAGTATAGCCAGAATGTCTTTTTCTTCACAGCTATCACCGTGTTTGTCATCAACTGCTGCTGTTTTCCTTTGCTGGTTGTTAGTACACCTCTCTGGTCTTAATGTTGGTTTATCCTTTTTAACAACAAATGATGTTGATCACAGGCAAAACCCAGAGCTCAACCAAGAGTACTCAACTAAGAGGTATTACATGCTCAAACAGTCAATCTAACAAGGCACACCTGGGCAACAAAAACCTCTGGTAGTAACATTTTCCAATATTTTAGATCCCTTCAAGAATAGGTGGGTTCCAACAACAGGTGCCGTCTTTGTAAGTTGTTTAACACTTCTAGATGTAAATATCAGGAAATGAAAGCTAAAATTCTGATGTAGTGTCTCATATTTGCCGTTTGATCTCAACGCCAAATGTCTTTAGTCTTCTCACATCAAACATCAGAATGAGCACAAAAATGTGATCTGTGACATCAACTGTGGATCGGTTGTTGGTACCGGATGGGTGATTTGAGTATTTCAGAAACTGCTGATTTCCTGGGATTTAGAGTTTGCACAGAATGGTGCAAAAAACAAAAACATCCTGTGTGCATAGTGGCTGCAGGCTAACAGGAAGTCTCAAGTTACCCAGATAAGCACTTTGAGGTTTGATCTGTTGATGTGTTTCTTTTAGCCTGCAGGTTATGGCATACATACTTTTATGCATAAAGTACTTTGTGTTTCAATTTGGACCAATGAACTGTTTATTTGTTTGATGTTTTCCTTGCATGTCAGTAATGAAGTGCAAACATTTTTCTTGGTCATGGTCTTTGTTTTGGGTTTTGGGGCCAGTTAGGACTATCATGTTTCATGTTTCCATGTTGGCACATCTGAAAATATTAACCCAGCATTTCAGATCAGAAAGCATTTCATACTATTTTATGGTTACAAATAATCAGGGGCTTTTTAACCATCCAGTTTTTGTTTAAGTTTAACTCAGGGGCGCACGGTGGTTTAGTGGTTAGCAAGTTCGCCTCACACCTCCAGGGTCTGGGGTTTGATTCCCGCCGGAGCCCTATGTGTGTGGAGTTTGCATGTTCTCCCTGTGCTGCGGGGTACTCCGGTTTCCTCCCCCAGTCCAAAGACATGCATGGTAGTCTGATTGGCGTGTCTAAAGTGTCCGTAGTGTATGAATGGGTGTGTGAGTGTGTATGTGATTGTGCCCTGCGATGGACTGGCACCCTGTCCAGGGTGTACCCCGCCTTGTGCCCGATGCTCCCTGGAATTGGCTCCAGGTTCCCCCGTGACCCTGAAAAGGAGTATGCAGTAGAAGATGGATGGATGGATGTGTAGAAGTTTAACTCGGGGGGGGGGGTATTTTTTTTTTAACCAAAACAAATAAAGTTGTTTGTGTTGATTAGAAACAATAGTGCAGCAAAAAATGCACAGTGACATCCAAGGATCTTTAAATTGTTTGGGTGCATGGTTTGTCCTCAGCCCAACACAATGTTTAACTGAAGGACTAATAAGCTAATAATTATTAACCTCTGCACATTTTGATTCACATTTAGAAATGACATGGTAACACTATTCATACTGCAATATGATTGAGCTACTTACTATAACTATGATAAATGATGGATTGTATATTTAACTGCAAATCAAGAGTTTTTTGGTAAAATATTGATGAATAAGGACACTGTCAGGAGATTTGACCATACACAGCTTTGATGAATAAGGGCCAGTATGATTAAGACATTTCACATGCTGGTGCTAACAGTTAATAAATTGCTTTCCCAGGGCTTCCTGCCAGAACATTTCTTCCACCGATTGTTGACTCTGCACACAGAGGTCTCCAGACAGAGCCACAATTACCTCACCAACCCTTCAGCCCAAACTGACCCTCATCTGGAGGAAGGTGAGAATGAGACACTGGTTTCTGATGGAGCTTACATCATGGACGATGAAGATCTGGACAGTAGTGCCCTTACTACTCATCACTTCCTAACTTCTACATATGATGCTAAGATGGAGGCTGGTTCTCTTGACATGGACAAAGGAGATGCTTTGTCACCAATTGGATATGATAGCTCTGATAGGGAGGCTATTTTGGATGATGTGATTATGGCACCTAAAAATTCTGATTCTTCCTCATGCTCAGAAGATTGACCAGGTCTCGTTCACCCGAGATCATGAAATTCTTTTATTGTGTCTACCCCTACACTCTCTTCTTGCTGCTTATAAGATTTTCCTTTTTTTTTATTGTTTATTTTTCTTCCAGTTTTGTCTTAGTTTTAAGGCAGCATTATAATATAATTTATGTATGATTGGCCCATTATGCAGACTCTAATCCCAATAAATTGTATGTTCTCGTCTGTTTAAACTGTTGTTCAGCATTCCCTTCATGTTCTGTGGCTGTGGGGAACCTCTGGCTGGACTGTCTGTAGAATGGATTGCGGAAGGGTTCATATTTATATTTTGAGCTGAGCCATGGTGGTACCTCAGTCTATTTTAACTGTGCCTATGTCACAAAGAACATGGCTTTAATTTTTTTTTTCCCCCAGTGAATACTGCAACCAAGTCTTTTGGTGTATTGTACAATGTATAGTTGGTAATATTAATGCAAAAATTTTGTTCATTTTTGTTTGATGAATTGACTACAACTGTCTGATGTAAACATAAATAACAATCTACCATAAAATCAGTCTTCTGTTTATTTTGTGGGTGGTGCACAAAATTCACACTGCACTTTTATAAGAATAAAGGAATGATGCAAATATTCAGAACAGCAGACAAAATTTGGTCTGTTTGTTGTGAAGGTTCTGCTGTTTTAAATGACAATTTCGTCTACATCAGTGGTGTCCACAAAGAGCTGGTGTGGGTGCAGGTTTTCAATCCAACCAAGCTGGAGCAACACCTGATTCTACCGGTTTCAATCAATTGATCTTCATTTTCAGTGGACTATCAGGTTAGTCTTGAATAGAATGAAAACCTGCACCCACATCAGCCCTATGCAAATATCACTAGCATGCATCATATGATGTTTTCTCTAGCCAAACAATGTTGGAAACGGCGGTGCTTATACTTAAATCGATTAATGTAGCTTTAATTTTGAGTCGGGCATAATTCTGTATAATAATGAAAAAATTATTACCAATGAAAAATCAATTAAAATGTGATTTGTAATTACATGTTGCGTATATAAAGATTTCACTTCTAGATTTCATACTGATGTTTATATTTAGCAAAATGAGCGATTCCAATAATTTCAGAGGTCATTAAGGCTTTAAAAGCCCATTGTGTTTTTGCCCTCAAAAAAAAAAAAAACCTGAAAGTCTTTGATTGTTTTCTAACACAGGCTGTGTTGTCTATCTCATGTCTTTCTTTCTGCTCTCCATACGCTTCAATGTGAGATGACTGAGCTCTGAAAAGAACTTAAAAGCTAAATGAAGCGATGGAACTGGCCCTACACGTTAGACAATGCCTAATGCATTTGTCATGAAGCATCCTGTGCCTGTGACACTGCAAATTCTCAACCTCATTTATTACGTTCAGTAATTAAAAGATTATTCTTTGGAATCTGTTATGTTATTGTAAATTGGAGTCAATTATTTGCATAATAAAGTTAAAACACGCATTTGACCTTAGGCTGCACCTCTTTCTGATTAAGATATTTTATATTTTAGTCCTACAGTTTTTGATGATTTTTGAGTTTCATACTCTGCTGAGTAGTTTGACACCAAAAATTGTGAAGTCATTCAGTTACAGATTAGCAGAATGATACAGCTCTACATTTCAGCTCAATAAGACTTTTGGGTCCTCAGAAACAGATCGCTGAGGCCCTGTTTATACTAGTGTGTTTCCGTTTTAAAACGCATGACTGTTACTATGGTTACGCCTGTCGTCTGCACTACTCCGCCGTTTCCGACCCTCGAAAACGGAGACTTTTGGAAGCGCCGAAGACCCCGTTTTAGTATGAAAACTCCGGGCTCGCGTTTCAGTGTAAACTGACCAAAAAACGAAGTCTTTTGAAAACGAAGGCGTGGCTTCGCCCACATTCGCCCCCTGATTGGCTCTTCTGGATCATTGCGTGTCCTTCCCTGATTCGTCAAGCCCCTACCACATGACCGTCACGCTTCCTTCATCTTACACACAACAACACGGAGACAGAAACCGCAAGCTTTGCTGGCTTTGTTGTTATTATTAGCAGCCAGTGTGTAATTAAATTATGTATTTTATAATACTGCAGCTGTCTACATGCGCAAGAGGCGAGATATGATTAGAGAGGTTGCCAACAAATCTCATTTGGAGCGGCGTAATCTCTACATGGACCGCCGGTTTTGGGTTAGACCCAAGGACAGTGAAACTGAGATAGACGCGTGGTGACGCGGTTTCTTGACCCATAAGTCATTTGAGCAGCCCACATTAAGAGCAGCAAAAAAAATAGCCTACATTAAAAAGAAACAATATCCCTTATTGTTTTATTTCATAAGGAGTGTATGACCTCTTATGTGACCTGTGTATCTGTTTTTGCCATGATGTATCATTTATGTTTTCACTGCAATGTGCCAGTTTACTGATGTTATAAATAAAGTGAATAATTTGAATTTGTATTGAGTTTGATTAAGTACACATTAACATTACATGCTAGCCTCGATTATCCATATTTATAAAGAAAAAACATAAAAAATAGAACGACTAACTAGAAAGTAATAAACCCGATGTTTAAAAAAGACGTCCTTGCTTTAACCACTTCCTGTTTACACTTGTAAGCGCATGCCCAATGTGCATGGATGGTCATGTGACATGCGTTTTCGGGCGTGTCACATCCTCCTACTAACGTGTCTTTCAAGTTTGGTTCAATTCGGTATCACCAATCATGAATCACAGCTATTTGAGTAATCTAGCACCACTTCCTTAGAATTGATTGACGTATGCTGGCCATATTGTTTACAAATGTCACACTCTGAGTAGTTTTACACCACAATTGTGAAGATTGCCCCAAAATTCTACGACTACTTAGTATAAAATTTAAGTGGGCGGGGCTAAAGGGTCCAAAAGGCTTTTTTTTTTTTTTTAGAATAGGAGCAAAACGGTCACCTAAAAGGAATTTTCACCATAGGACTTATTTTCCAAGAGATTGACCTGTTTCTATGTGCACAAACGTGTAGGGGAAATGGTTCTGTGGAAGCAGTGGAACTGCAAGGTACAAACCAGCAATGTAGGTACTTCATTGTAAATTTAATTGATCAGTCTCATTAAACCAGTCTCATTATTTAATCCTTCTCATAGAACATCCCTTTTTATGTTTAGAATTTTAATTACAAATTAAAATTAACCTTTAAATAAGTCTAAATTATTAAAACCTCAATTTTAATAGAGAGCAGTAATAATGACATGGTTATGACTTGGTTACTGAGGAAAGGAGTGTGTGTGTGTGTGTGTGTGTGTGTGAGAGAGAGAGGGGGGGGCAGGCAGGAGGGGGAAAGAGCACACAGGTCTGTGTCTGTGTGGACGCGCACGCTGATCTGGAGCTTGTGTGTGCATGTTCGCACTTATAATAATTGATGCAGCCTTTCAAGGAGTTGTCCTCGTGCAGTGTTCGGTGTTGATACAGTGAGGGAAAAAAGTATTTGATCCCCTGCTGATTTTGTACGTTTGCCCACTGACAAAGAAATGATCATTCTATAATTTTAATGGTAGATTTATTTGAACAGTGAGAGACAGAATAACAACAAAAAAATTAAGAAAAACGCACGTCAAAAATTTTATAAATTAATTAGCATTTTAATGAGGGAAATATGTATTTGACCCCTCTGCAAAACATGACTTAGTACTTGGTTTAAAAACCCTTGTTGGCAATCACAGAGGTCAGACGTTTCTTGTAGTTGGCCACCAGGTTTGCACACATCTCAGGAGGGATTTTGTCCCACTCCTCTTTGCAGATCTTCTCCAAATCATTAAGGTTTCGAGGCTGACGTTTGGCAACTCGAACCTTCAGCTCCCTCCACAGATTTTCTATGGGATTAAGGTCTGGAGACTGCCTAGGTCACTCCAGGACCTTAATGTGCTTCTTCTTGAGCCACTCCTTTGTTGCCTTGGCCGTGTGTTTTGGGTCACTGTCATGCTGGAATATCCATCCACGACCCATTTTCAATGCCCTGTCTGAGGGAAGGAGGTTCTCACCCAAGATTTGACGGTACATGGCCCCGTCCATCGTCCCTTTGATGCGGTGAAGTTGTCCTGTCCCCTTAGCAGAAAAACACCCCCAAAGCATAATGTTTCCACCTCCATGTTTGACGGTGAGGATGGTGTTCCAGGGGTCATAGGCAGCATTCCTCCTCCTCCAAACACGGCGAGTTGAGTTGATGCCAAAGAGCTCCATTTTGGTCTCATCTGACCTCAACACTTTCACCCAGTTGTCCTCTGAATCATTCAGATGTTCATTGGCAAACTTCAGACGGGCATGTATATGTGCTTTCTTGAGCAGCGGACCTTGCGCGCGCTGCAGGATTTCAGTCCTTCACGGCGTAGTGTGTTACCAATTGTTTTCTTGGTGACTATGGTCCCAGCTGCCTTGAGATCATTGACAAGATCCTCCCGTGTAGTTCTGGGCTGATTCCTCACTGTTCTCATGATCAATGCAACTCCACGAGGTGAGATCTTGCATGGAGCCCCAGGCCGAGGGAGATTGACAGTTCTTTTGTGCTTCTTCCATTTGCAAATAATCGCACCAACTGTTGTCCCCTTCTCACCAAGCTGCTTGGCAATGGTCTTGTAGCCCATTCCAGACTTGTGTAGGTCTACAGTCTTGTCCCTGACATCCTTGGAGAGCTCTTTGGTCTTGGCCATGGTGGAGAGTTTGGAATCAATCAGATTCCAAACTCTCTCTCTCTCAAATGATCAGTCTATAATTTTAATGGTAGTTGTATTTGAACAGTGAGAGACAGAATAACAACAAAAAAATCCAGAAAAACGCACGTCAAAAATTGTATAAATTGATTTGCATTTTAATGAGGGAAAAAAGTATTTGACCCCCTCTCAATCAGAAAGATTTCTGGCTCCCAGGTGTCTTTTATACAGGTAACGAGCTGATATTAGGAGCACTCCCTTTAACAGTGTGCTCCTAATCTCAGCTCGTTACCTGTATAAAAGACACCTGGGAGCCAGAAATCTTTCTGATTGAGAGGGGGTCAAATACTTTTTTCCCTCATTAAAATGCAAATCAATTTATACAATTTTTGACGTGCGTTTTTCTGGATTTTTTTGTTGTTATTCTGTCTCTCACTGTTCAAATACAACTACCATTAAAATTATAGACTGATCATTTCTTTGTCAGTGGGCAAACGTACAAAATCAGCAGGGGATCAAATACTTTTTTCCCTCACTGTAAGTGGTCACACCTCCACACCATCTGCAGTGTGAACCCAGTGAGTATTAACACCTGAACATTGCATTCAGCACCAACAGGTTTGAACAGATTGTGACATTCATGAGATTTGATGACCATGACACACGTCAGGTGAAAAAACTTAATGACAAATTAGCTCACCCCATACAGAGGACGTTGCGGATTCCGGCAGTATGTGCCTAAAAAAAACCCAGATAAATACGTCATGAAGCTGCATGCACAATACAATGACCATATATTATTGGCCATGAAGGCGATCAGCAATGCACATGATTGGCAGTGTAGTGAAGAATTTGGTAGAGCCAATTCCAAACTCAAATAAATGTCACAACGCTTGTTTACAAGTGCAAAACTCACAGCAGATTCATTCTGCAAACGAATTACCTTGCTAGGAACAGTGCACAAAACAAGCCAGAGGTTCTGCCTGTGTTTCGTGCCTGTAAGAGGAGACCTGTGGGATCAAGCCTGTTTTTTTCCCCCCAAAAGCAAGCTAGGGTGTCCTATGTGCAGAAAAAGAACAAGGCAGTTGTACTTTTATGCAGCATGTTTGACAAAAAATTGGTCGATGAGGTGTCTGGGAAGACTGATGATTCTAAACTACAACAAGGGTTCTGTGGACCGTGTGGACCAACTATGGTTCTGTGAAACAGAATCCCCATGAAGAAGAAGAATAAACAAGTGCCAGAAAGTACAGAAGGTGCCACATTTGCCCATCATCATTTGATCACAAAACAGTGGACTGTTGCAAGCCATTTCCAAGCTGTTGCTCTGCACTGCTAAAATCCTGATTTTAAAACCGTGACATCCTCTGACAAAATATTATTGTATATGGAGGTGTCTCTGTTAAAAAAAAAAAAAAAAACCCTTTATTTAACCAGGAAAGGCTCTTGAGATTACAAATTCCTTTTTCAAGAGTATCCTGGCCAAGATAGGCAGCAGCAAGTCATTTCACAGTTACAAACAGACAACATAAAACAAATAAAAAGTTAAAAAAAAAAAAAAATACAATCAAAATCCTAACAACACTAGTTAAAAACATTGACAGGACAAGGAATCAGACTCAAAAGCTTTCATCAATGACTTAAAAACACTTGGTGGGACAAGTTTATCCATTTTTAGGCTTCCTTGTAAGACATTCCAAGCCGATGGAGCATTGCCCTTTTGCCAAGATTAGTTCTAGCATTAGGGACAGTTAGTAAAATAAGGTCCTGTGACCGAAGTGAATACCAGCTATGTTTAAAAATAATAACAATACACAAATAAGGTGTCACACAAGAAACATCTCATAATGGGTAAAAATAAAGAGCTCTCCAAAGACCTTAACAACCTTATTGTTGCAAAACATATTGATGGAACTGGATACAGATGTATTTAAAAACTTCTGAATCCTCCAGTAAGCACCATTGGGGCCATTATCCTCAAGTGGAAGCAACATCACTCCATCATCAATCGGCCACGCACAGGAGCTCCTCACAAGATTTCTGACCAGGCAATCAGAAGAATAGTCAGAATTGAGCATCTGCGGGGCATCCTCAAAAAGAAGGTGGAGGAGCACAAGGTCTCTAACATCCACCAGCTCCTTGGTGTCATCATGGAGGAGTGGAAGAGGACTCCAGTGGCAACCTGTGAAGCTCTGGTGAACTCCATGCCCAAGAGGGTTAAGGCAGTGCTGGAAAATAATGCTGGCCTCACAAAATATTGACACTTTGGGTCCAATTCGGACATTCTCACTTAGGAGTGTACTCACTTTTGTTGCCAGCGGTTTAGACATTAATGGCTGTGTGTTGAGTTATTTTGAGGGGACAGCAAATTTACACTGTTACACAAGCTGTACACTCACTACTTTACATTGTAGCAAAGTGTCATTTCTTCAGTGTTGTCACATGAAAAGATATAATCTAATGTGAAAATGATGATGATGATCTAATGTGAAACAAAATGTGAAGGGTGTACTCACTTTTGTGAGATACTGTCTGTCTCTGTGTGTGTGTGTGTGTGTGTGTGTGTGTGTGTGTGTGTGTGTGTGTGTGTGTGTGTGTGTGTGTGTGTGTGTGTGTGTGTGTGTGTGTGTGTGTGTGTGTGTGTGTAGGGCACACGGTGGGACGGTGGCTTAATGGTTAGCGCTCATCATCCCCTCTACTGATGTACCTATCTGCCCTTTGATAACTATTGTGAAAGGGGGGTTTAGGTCAAATTGCTACTTAATATGGTGGGAAAACAAAAGCTGATGAAATGGAACAAATGTAAATGATTTTGTGCACCTAATAAAATATGAGGTGACAAAAAAAAAAAACATTTCAAATGGTGTAACTGTAGCTGAAACTCAACCTGAGGCAAATCTTAAACCTAAACAAATTTTACCCTAGCAAAACTCTACCCTAGGTTAGTCATTGAGAATCAACTGATTGGGTTTCCCCATGACGAGTGTGGGAAGTGCGACAGTAGTGATCAAAATCTGCCTTCATAGAGAGCAAAACAAAAAGCACCTAGGCATTGTTCTATTTTTTCCTTGCTGAACAAAACCTATTTCTTATTTCAAAACCTACTGGGCAGACATGTTTGCCATTTGAGCAGAAATATCCCAGGACCCAAACACATTACAGCTGCTCTGCCCCTGTGGTTAACATTAGCTGGCTAGCCTGGGTGTAACGACACGGGACGGCGAACAGGAAGTAAGCCCAGGAGCGATGTCTTTATTATTAAACCAAACAAACAAAACCCAGGGAACGCGGTCTATACTGAACAAGACTAGCTAGATTAAACATGGGACTAAAGTCTAGGCATTATACGAAAACAGGACATGGAAACAAGACCGCTAGCATGCTGCTAGCATGCTACACGCTTGCGCGCCTACATTCAAACTCATACAACCTAAATAAATAAAGTGCGCAGAATTATGAGGGATTTAAATAACAAACATAAATAAACTAGAACACAGACACCTGGAGTAAATCAACCAATGCTTAAACACAGGGAGAATCAAAACACACAAAGGTGCGTGTCCATATACACAGTCCTCTTTACGTGCACGCGCACGCTCTGCAGCACCTCGCCGCCGCAGCACCATCTGCCGGTGGGAGCGTAACAGAACCCCCCTCCAACGGCGGCCCGGGTCCCCTGTGTGAGCACTCTCTCGCTGTATCGGAAAACGAGGCGGCCTTTGCCGGGCAGCAGACAGACGGAGCACCACCCCCAGTGCGATTGAAAGTCGGGGCGCCGTCCTCGGTGGGACTGGGACCGATGTTGTCCTCAGACGAGAGCCCAGAGGTTGCTATGTTAACCTCGGGCTGGGGCTCCACAGCTGAGACCTCCCTGTAGGTCTCAAGCTGGAGCTCAGAGGCCGCCATGTTGACCTCAGACGGGAGCCCAGAGATTGCCATGTTAACTTCGGGCTGGAGCTCCACAGCTGAGACCTCCCCGTAGGTCTCAAGCTGGAGCTCTGACGTTGCGTTCCCCCCCCCAAAAAAAAAAAAAGTTCTAGGTCAGCCCTCGGTTCCAGACTGGGCAGGGTGACTGGGAGCGCTGGAAAGTGGAGCGCTGTTCGGCGCTACGGGACGGGGGCTAAGCGCCTCCAGGTTGCGGAGTATCTGATCCACCTCAGCCTCTCACCGCTTAAACTGCAACTCCTCCTGCTGTATCCTTAGTGCAAATTGGTACTCCTCCTGCTCCTTCCTTAGTGCAGCTTGGTACTCCTCCTGTTGCTTCCACTGCCAAGCGTAGTACTCCTCCGGTGTTGGGAAATCCCAGTAGTAACACTGGGGAAACAGCTCTTGGCAGCACAGCTATGCTAACAATATATAATGGGCCAGATAATGTGTTAGAATTGGCTGACATTTTTATATATTAACAGTCTGAGAGCTCCTCTACTATACTGAGCTGTTGGCATCTATGAACTATGGATATTTTTAAAATGAAATCCACCTAAAATAAACCAAATATTGCTGATAAAAAAGGCTCTATCATGCTAATTACAGCTATAAACTATATATATCTACTATATATAGTAGAATGTATAACTACATGGTATAAAATCGTTTTTAAGTTTCTTATAATATTTGTATATTTGACCCAGTGGACCAAAATATTATACCCATAATTAAGTGTGTGCCATTATTAAAGTTTCTCTACCCCACAATTTGTCAAAATAATATTCAACTTCAGACATCATCAGCTCTAGTACATTAAAAAATCTACTTTATCAGTGTAATAAAATATTTAATAGATAATGCATCGAATTATCTATAAAATTAAATATCTATTAATTATTTTTGTTAGTAGAACTACACATTATACATAAACAATTAATAATGATCAATTATGCACATATTTCTTACATTTCTACAAAACTGCCTTTTGTTTCTATGCGATGACTACACTACATTCACAGCCAATGTAGTGTAGTGGAAAACAATCTTTCCAGCCTAAGTCAAAAAAACTTCAGAGACAGAGGTTTTGCAGATGTCAAAAAGTAAATAAACTTTTATGGAAACAATAAAGTGAGACAGTCTGCAGAGGATCCGAATTATACATACACAAACATGTCATTATATACCTCTCTGAAGCAGTAAAATTATCCCTAGGCAGGGCATTCCCTTTTTCTTTCTAGAAACAAACCAATCTTCATCGCCTTAACTAATTATTCACATCCATATGATGCCTTATATTTGTGGCGCATGTGTAGTCAGCTGTATTTTCTTTAAAAGTTTTACCAGACCAGGGTTTTTTACTGTGTCACATAATTTACCCTATAGTCTCATCTTGATACTTTCCTCCTGGAATCTTTTGACACTGATTTGCAAGCTTAGAGGGCTTGTTTAGAAACCCAGTTCTGAAATGTGTCTAATTGATTTTTTATTGCCACAAAGTGAAGCTGCTTTAGACAAACACAAAGCACTTAATGTACACACTTAGAATACCACTTGTTAGAAAGTGTTTTATAGTTTTTAAATTAGGCCTGCTGTGCAGAGGTACGGACTGACACAGAAATCTTATGGCTCAATACACAATTAAATTATAACTCGATCAACAAGTATACTATGAATTTAGATAATGCTTCCCACAAGTAATTCTTAACTGTTGGGTATACATACCAGATTATACCTGATTAACATATCCAAACATTAGTAAACTTTGTAGTTACACACACTGATTACACTTTATATTCTAAAGTAGCCAACTAGTATTATTTGTGGTTGGGACTTAATTTGGATGCCAGCAGGATTGTCTCTGTTTTGACGAGTATTTCTGTTTGGGCTTTCCAAAAATTAGAAAAACGCAAAGCTGTTATAAATGTATAAACATTTCTTTTTTTATGAGGTTGAACACATAAAATTTAGTTGATATTACCAGTGGAAACAATAAAGAACTTTCAACAGTAAGCTAGATTTTTGCCATGCACAAGTCAAGACATAAAAATCTGAGGAGGACTTCTGAGGAGTCTTCACTAAAATTAATTGTATGGATGTATGGATCAAAATAAGTGTTTTGCAGTGGTGCTAGTAATTAGTAGCAATTGTAGTAGTAATAGTTGCAGTAATAGTATTTATATATTTATAAATGTTTTCAAAATACAGTTTTTTAATGATAGTTATTTATTGAAGCAAAAAAAAAAGTTATCCAATACCAACTGGGCCTGTGTTACTAATTCCCCAAATCTATGAAACTGCATTCATAATGGAGTTCAGCTGGACTAGATGCAACCAGGTCTGATTACTAACAAACCCTGTTCAATCAAATCAACATGAAGTTGGTTAAAAGGTCTTACCCAGTAACACACTATGACAAAGTTGAAAGAAATTCCAGAAATGATGAGGAAGAAGGTGACTGAAATACATAATTCTGAGAAGGGTTACAAAGCTATCTGAAAGGCTCTGGGACTCCAAAGAACTATTGTGAGAGCTGTTATCTCCAAATGGAAAAACTCAGCACAGTAGTGAACCTTCCCAGAAGTGGCCAAAATTCCTCCAAGAGTACAGCTCTTTATTGATGCAGGCCTGTAGTTCCTTTGATGTTGTCCTTGGCTCTTTTGTGACTTCCTGGTTGAGTATCCAACATCAACATCAAATGAACTACAGGCCTCTCCTGCATCAAAAAAGGTCACTGTTCATGACTCCACTATCAGAAAGACACTGGGCAAAAATGGCATACATTGAAAAGTGGCAAGGCAAAAACCACTGCTTACCCAGAAGAACATTAAGAAACACATCCTGATGATCCTCAAACCTTTTGGGAGAATGTTCTGTGGACTGATGAGTCGAAAGTGGAACAGTTTGGAAGACAGGGGTCCTGTTACATCTGGCGTAAACCAAACACAGAAAAAGACCATCATACCTACGCTGAAGCATGGTGGAGGAGTGTGATGGTGTGGGGATGCTTTACTGCTTCAGGGCCTGGGCAACTTACAATAATTGAGGGAAACATGAATTCTGCTCTCTACCAGAAAATCCTAAAGGAGAATGTCCGGTCTTCAGTCCATAAATTGAAACTCACATGCAACTGGATTATGCAGTAAAGAACATTGTCCAAAAGCATAGGAGCATCCAAAGCATAGGAGTAAGTCCTAGTCCTAGAAGTAAGTGAAAAACTGAGAAAAACTGATCTCTAGTAGTCAGAAGCTTTTGGTTGCTTTTGGTTGGGTTTCCACGTTGGTGTTGGATAACTTTTTTTTGCTTCAATAGAAAATAAATGAATAAAAACTGTATTGTGTACTCAGGATGCCTCTGTTTTGTTGTATTTTGTTTGAAGACCTAAAACTATTTAGAATGAGATATACACACAAAAACAGAAGAAATCAGGATGAGGCAAATATTTTTTCACAGCACTGTATGGGCTGTCAAATTAACGTGTTAATTTTAGCGTGATTACTTACTGGAAGAAATGCTTTAAAACAATTAACGCATTTAACACGATCCACCCTACCCCACCCCAGACCTGTACATCGTCTTACACTGCATGCCGTTGCTTAGTGACGAGCATGGTACAAGGCGATGACCAAAATCTGAAGGGAAATTTTAAGTTCAAAACGCATCCAGATGAAAACACTGACAAGACCAAAGTCTTTTGCACTATCGGCAATAAGGAACGTGTATACCATCTAATCAATTCTAGTATGAAATACCACCTGAATGCAAAGCATGCTTAGCAAGCTCTACAGTTATCACAACCCCAGCTGCTACTGTACAGTCAACATGCTAACCACAATGGTCGAGAGCAGGCAACACATAATTAGTAAGTCTACATCAGGAAAAACGAACAAATGTGATAGCTAATTGAATTAATATGGACGCCCTGTGGCCATGCATTATTCGTTTTTTCTTCTTCTTTTTTCCCTTTGATCTGGAATTCATTTTCTTGTGACTCAAGCAAGCAGAAATAGCTCTATGTCTGTCAGTGATAGACAGCTTCCAGATAACTAAATGTGGCGCTAAAGTCCATATAATTATTAAATTTATGATGCCAACATGCATGCAACGCCAGTCTCATTCACAAGGCGTGTGATAAAATGACGTGAGAAAACAGCTTTTTATTATGCCGAGATTATGAGAAAATGAAGTCGACATCACGAGTAGACAACTATTATGTTATAGCTCACTACACAATTAAGTCATGAAGATGAGAAAACAAGAAAGAAAAAAATGCTTGGCTGCTTAGGGCTTCTGTAGATTGCTGTGGACTCTAGGCCTGTAATATGGTGGAAGGGGGTTGATGGAAACATTTCGAATTGCGTCCTCCGATTCGACCTAAAAGTTTGTGTTAAAAATTCTATGATGAATCAAATAAAATAATAGATTTCTTTCTAATGCTACTTTTTGTAATGTCTATTCAGTGTTTTTATGATCTAACTCAATTATGACTTTAAATGAGCTTTTCAGGTCTTTTCATTTGTCAGCCAAAATTGATGGACGATTAATTGCAAAATTTTAATCAATTGACAGCTCTAATGTGTGTGTGTGTGTGTGTGTGTGTGTGTGTGTGTGTGTGTGTATATATATATATATATATATATGAAATATAGAACCCTAAGTATTGTGTTATGTGTTATATGCTACAGAAAAAAGTATTCCTTTAAAGGCACTATGACTACAGGGAACTGTAAAAAGACAAAATCAACAGTGGTCAACCTTGATATTCTAATGATACATTGTAAATAATTCCTAAGTTTAGTAAATTGGTAAAAGACCAAAAAGTTGTTTTTTAAGCCAAAATTTTAGTCTCAGTTTTTCACAGCTCCACACATTTCAAGAAGTTATATTAAAGAGAATCCATCAACCTGTTTTTTTGGAAGCAAAATTTCTGGATGGAAGAGCTTGTTTTTTAGGTTATAAAGTCATCCTCATTCATCAATTTACTATAACTTTAAATGTACAATGCGCTTCTTAAAATATAATGTCACAATTTTAACTAATTTGAATAACAGTTGTGTCAAAATAAATGTACAATGTACATGTTCTTTTTTTCCACATTGTTTTTTAAACAATCAAAAATATGGTAAAATTACAGATAAAGAATTTATTTAGCAGTTATTGATAATTGTCATTAATTTAAGTCTAGCCATTTCTATGAAACACAGTGATAACGTGAAGATTTTTGTAATATGTAAATGTATAAATTTTAATATTAGTGTTGAACAAAACAGTTTTGCTCATATATTATCACCGAGTAGAATACTGTAAAATAAATCACTGAGAATACGAAATTTCAAATGGAAACTCATACTGAAATCCTACTGGCCTCACTATTAGCAAGCTATCCAACTTTTTGTACAAAAGGACATGGAGGCCTATTTAATGTATTCATTTAGTATACTATATTCTATATGTGTTCAGATAACATGGTGTTTTTAATTAGTTTAAAGATGTACATAGTTAAGAGATGCTTAAAAGAAAAATCAGGAAACCACAGCCACAGATAAATAACAACAACAAAAAATCCCACATGTTGTATATTTGTAAGCCTGCTACTGTTATCTAGTGTGCTTTTAAAGAAAACATTTTGATGGCATTTGCTGACTTCTGCTGGTTTGTGGATATGTGGTTGTAGTTTTGAATCATGGGTTTCAGTTGTTGAAGATGAGCTTACAGGACTTTGTCAGACGTGTGTGGTATATTTGCCTAGTCATATATATTTGATTGATTTGTTATTAGTACAATGCAATACTGAAATATAAAATGACTTTAAGTGTGCTCAATGGAATAGCTTGATGTATAGTTTGTTATGGAGAACTGCAGCCCTACATATTAGATCAAAAAGAGGACCTGCTGCTACAGTTTGTGGTTGTGTCACATGTGCAAGTGTGTGACTAAATAGGTTTTCTTTGCTTTGCCAGTCAGACGAGCACAGATGGCAAGCAGCACTGAGGTGGCATTCTTTCACACCACGATGGAAGCAGTTACAGATGATCTCTACCACTATTATGACTATGAATTAAATGATACAGTGAGTCCAACATCAGTCACTGCAGTGAAGGAGCAACCTCTCGCCATGTCTCACATCTATCTCCCCATGTTATATTTCATCATGTTCTTTGCTGGATTCACTGGGAACCTGTTTGTCATCATAGTTATTGGTAACAGGCACAAGAAGAATGCACGTCTGGTAGATACATTTGTGCTGAACCTTGCTCTAGCAGACCTGGTGTTTGTCTTCACTTTGCCCTTATGGGCCATCTCAGCTGGGAAGCGTGACCAGTGGCCCTTTGGGGAGCTGTTGTGCAAGACTAGCAGCTATATCATCGCCGTCAACCGGTTTTCCAACATTTTCTTTCTCACATGCATGAGTGTGGACCGCTACCTTGCCATAGTGCGCCTCATGGACTCCCACTTTCTCCGGAGCAGCAAATGTATACATCTCACCTGTGGAGTTGTATGGGGATCGTCTCTGATCCTGGGTACACCATCACTGGTGTATCGCAAGCTGAATGTTGAATATGGCTTTTGTATAGATGAGTTGGAGTCCTCCTTCTTCCAAGGTATGATTCTGCTGACAGTTTTTCTGAGCTTTGTGCTGCCTGTGATGATTATCCTCCTGTCTTATGGCTCGATCATGGTCAAACTGCGGCACCACTGTGTCACTGCCGGAAATTCACGCGCTGAAGCCCGATGTCGCCACTCTCTCAAAATTGTTTTCACCATCATTATAGTCTTTCTGGTATCTTGGCTGCCCTACAATGTGTTGAGAACAATTCAAGTCATCTGCAAGATCAGTAATGGCAAGCTGGATAATAACACCTACAGGTATTTGGCCAGAGGGCTCATTATCTCCTCCTGCCTGGCCTTCCTCAACAGTTGTCTGAATCCAGTCATTTACTTGTTTCTGGATAAGCATTTCAGACGCAGCGCAGCCTCACTGTGCAAATCCTGCACTGGCAAAAGGGATAAACAGCAGAGTTACATGTCCTCTAACTCAACTGCCTCAAACGGAATCTCAGAGAGCCTGGGAAGCACTGCAGCCCGTGGCCACATCTTCCCCCTCACGCAAAAGAAGTGAACACTCCTCAGCCACATCTGACCACAGGTTATAGCTTTACATGATTTCATATACTATATATATACACTCTCTATATACTCAAATGTACTTTTATCATATCATTATATGAATGCATTAATAGATTAGCTATGCATGAGGATATGTTAGTGCCATTATATTTGTGGGGTAGTCTAATAAATTTTTAAAAACATTTACTAGTTTTTCTTGTACTCCTCAAATGTGTTCCTAGAATAAAAATAATTAAAAATTCTGTTTTTATAAAATGTTATAGATTCAAAGAAGCTAACAATATGTGGCTGACTGATTTGCTCAAGAATATGTTCCGAATGTTAGGAAACATTACGGCTTTAGATGAATCATTGCTCGGACATTTATCAGTAATTTCAACATGCCTGTGACTGATTTTAATAAATGCAGAAATGAACATAATTATACTATTTTCTGTTTTTCTTTTCTTTTCTTTTTATTAACATAGTCATATATATTTTTAAAAACAGATTTTTTAAAGGTTTGAATTTAAAATAGTAAACATTACTCTTTTGTTCATGCTTAATGTGCACATACTTCAAAATAAAAAAAACATATAAACTACAGTAATTTAAGTCCATTATTATTATTTTTCCATGCTCACTGAAGAATTTTTTCCATGTATGAATTTTTTCCATGTATGAATGTTTTAGATGTTTTTTTTTTGTTTGTTTGTTTGTTTTTGTGCATTTCTTCTTTAAGTTCAATACATCAGTGATGTGTTTATTTGTGCTCTGGAACATTATGTATTCTGGCAATCTTAAGAAATAAATAATTAAAAATACAGTTATTATTTTTATTTTTATTTATTTGTCATAATTAACATAGTAAAGACATTTCATAATTTTCAGTGATCCAGTCAGTTCTCTGTCAACATTCCTACCTTGTTCGAGTCACGGAAGCCCTTTTTAATTTTCACTTCAGTAGTGGAAAAATCTGAATGTCAAGACAAAATGACCTGATTCATTTTAGCCATTCACCTGTTAAAATCAAACAGTAATGGGATTACAATGAACACAACAGTGTTCTTAAAATTCCATTTTCTCATGAGAAAATGAGTGGTAAATGCAACATATGAGAGGTCAATGGTTCACACTTGGCCACACAGCTATGCAGTTCTCTTTACAAATGACTCACATAGCAGTTTTGTAAGTCAGTGGTTAAAGTATGTGCCAGTGTGAACTTTCAGCTCTAGTTTTATCTTAGACAATCATCAGCAACACTTCTGTCTATGTTCAGAGATAGTTTACTAGACTAAAATTCAGGAATATGCAGTTTCTAAAATTTTAATTGTTGGGGGTGGGGGGAAGGCTCTTTCATTATAATAAATATTTACACTTTCTATTCCAATTGTTGCTTATTGTGTTTCTGCTATAAAATTAATTAAATGTCATATAAGGAAACATTAATTTCAGAATTAAACTATAACATTATCTGGACACTTTAAATATTAGAAAAGATTAGGAAAATAAATTTATGAACAAACACTGCAATGATCTGACTACTACTAATGACCTTATGAAATATTTAAGTAACTTAAAATTGAAAAACAACTGATAAATTATGGATAGAATTATATAATTACTGATGTTTATAGTATACTCTTAATTAAGTGTAAAATTATTTATTATGAGAGCAGGTTCTGAGAGTTCAATCGTTCATATAATGTGGCAGACGAGTTTTAAAATGAATCAGTACAATTTCAAAGTATAAGGTTAACAGAAAAAATGTAGGTTGGTATTTTCATTTTTAAAGTATCACAAAACCATGCGGAAAGATCTCTGACTAGAACTGAAAAGAACACTGTATTTTTAGAATTTTATATTTTTATTTCTGTACAGTTACTTTTTGCACAGATAATCAAATAACTATGTAGTAAATTCAAACAATGCAGTTTATTGCAGTAACAAGTCTACCATTACTATTAACAACTCAGTAAATACATTCAAGAATCAGACTAACATTGGTTGAACCAAATGTAATCCAAAACACTGTTATAACTGGGACAGTATAAGCACACAATGAATATCAAAGCTTATCTGAGATCAACATAAAAGCACAGCTTCTCTGTAATCATGCAGGGAATGCAGACAGTCATCATGCTATGGTGGGAAAATGAGAGTGGTTTTTCAGAAAGTTTCCCATGCACATATGCCTTTTCATCTACCGTTATTCTGTCATACTCTTGGTTTGATTTTGAAACCTCCTTGAATTACACCATATAGTACCACATTTATCTGCTGTTCAAATGAAACAAGGACATTTAATTGACTAAAGTTGAAAAAAACAAAAAAGTTATGGTGTTTTATGACTCCTAACATTGTCTCTATTTGATGCAAAGAAGATGTTCATTATTCAGGCAAATAATATAATATCAGAATACGTTAGAAAAAATGAATGAAAATGAATCTCTGCAAATAGAGACAATGAAGTTAAACCGTGAAGGCATGTAAGGCTGGATACACTATAACCTAGATCTTTCACAGGAAGTTGAGATACATGCTAAGACTCTAAAAGTTAGACTGTCACAAATTGTAGCTTACACTTTCAAATATTATAGATGCTATAGAATATTCACTGAATCTATATTTTATACTAAATATTAATGACTAACTGTCATTAAAAAGTGAAATAGATGTACAATCATGTGACAAAATATGTACACCCTTGGAAATTGTTGGCTTTTTATTATTATTTCTTTCTTTCTTTCTTTCTTTCTTTCTTTCTTTCTTTCTTTCTTTCTTTCTTTTTACATATTTGGACAAGCAAACAAATCCACTTAATAAACAGTGCCTATTAATAAAGGTTTGGTATAATAAATGGTACATAAAATCGACATTTCCACAATTTAAATTAACAAAAAAACAGATCAGTCACATGGAAAATGTAAGTACACCCCTACATTAATCATACCTTCAAATCCATAAAATTAGAATAAGGAGTTCAAGATGGGTTCCACTGATCAGAACCTGCGTAGGGAGTGCAGGTGGAGCATTATTTATACCTCTTATTTATACCTCTCTCATATCTAGTGTCTGGTGTTCCTCTTGCTATTGAGGTGTGTGGTGCCATCATGCCAAAAATTAAAGAGGCATATAAGGCATTAAAAAGAAGAAGAAATGGAGGGTTATGGAATGGCCTAATCAGGCAGTACATGCAAGAAAACCCTCACACATGCAACTGAAATAATATTGCATGGAAGAGTGGTCCAAAATTCCAGCAATAAATAAAAAGAGGAAAATTAAAAGGGGAGGTCAACTTTAAAAAAGAGGCAACTGTAAATAAAAGAAGCTAACTTTAAATAAAAATAGCATGTTTAATAATAACAAAGTAAGATAAATAAAAAGAGTTAGGCAAAAAAGGGGGAGCAACTTTAAATAAAAGTTGGCAACAAAAAAGAGAGTGCTTTTTTCCTGGGAAAAGTAAATCTCGCTCAAAAGGAGTGACTCTTACAAACAGTTAACATGGCTGCCATTAGCTATGAGCCTAGCTTGGAATCTGCAGTGAATTGCTTAATAATTACCACTATATATGCGACTGGATACAGTTTTCAGGTAAATATTATTTCAGTGTTGTAACAGCACAATGTGTGTGACTCAAGTATTTTCTCATTTGTAAGTCGCTTTGGATAAAAGCGTCTGCTAAATGAATAAATGTAAATGATTAAATGTAAGTGTTACTGTTCTGCCAGGTCAAATCGACAACAAACTCTGTTTACCAGAATGTACCGTGGCCTACAAACATGTTCCATATTTGACATTTAAATGACACATTTGTGCTAATCCTATTGGAGTGTATCTTTAGTATATCTTTAGGATATGGTATCGCACAGGCCAATGGGAGCACCAAGGTACTTGTAGCTGCCCTGTATATCTGTTAGCCTATCTTCTGGTAACTACAGCCCTTCAGTCCTAATCACCTTCCCTCTCTTTGCCAATATGTGGCCACACTTATCCAGTCCAAATGACATCCTGATGTCCTCACTGTAGATCCTGGTGAGGTTGGTCAGTGAGTCGATGTTTTGCTATTGGCGTACAGCAGTGTCATCCATGTATAGGAGGTCATGTCATAAATCATGTCAGGTCCAGGTGCTTCCCAACTCTTCATATCTGAGACTCATTGTTCGACTGGTTCTTGTTCTGGAAGGTTGATGTGGTCTGCTCTTAGATCCACCAGCCACTTGGCTTTGGTGTTGTGTGATGCCTGGGGTTGACTGTGGTTAGCCTGGACACAATTTTCATCTTCAATTCAGAGGATGCAGCTGTCATGATTGGTGGTTTTGTATCATCTGGTTCTTTAACACTGCTCTCCTTTATGGGGGTCTGCTCCCCCCCATAAAGGAGAGTATTTTCATGAGCAGCATAGAGATACTCTCTATGCTGCTCATGAAAATATTGGGACAACACGGCCAATTGTTATGTGCAGGGATTAATACATGTATTAGGATGGTCAAGTGATCACGTGTTGGAGAGCTCATCTTTAAATGTGGAGTCCAGGCGGCATTCTCCAGTGTGTCTAAGTTATCTGAATAGTATCTATCTGCACACCTGACACTACCACCTAATTTACCTGTATGATACATCTTTAATTTCTTGTACTCACTGTTATGAACCATTTCAAACAGAAACAAATCTTACTGTTACATCTATTGCTTTGTATTGTATATATTATTAACATTAATCCATTCCAAAACATTCACTTTATTCTTCTTTAACCATTCTTTGGTAAAAAGACTTGTGCACTTATGGTCGTCGTCTTGCTGCATGACCGACTTTCTCTTTCAGTTCACAGACAAATGTCCTGAAATGTTCTTTTAGAATTCACTGGTCTAATCCAGAATTCATTGTTCCATTAATGATGGCAAGCCGTCCTGGCCTGGATGCAGCAAAACAGGCCCAAACCATCAGGTTTCACAGATGGGATCAAGTTATTATGCTGGAATGCAGTGTTTTCCTTTCTTTAAACAGGACACTTCATTTAAACCAAAAAGTTCTATTTTGGTCTCATTCATCCAATAAAGAGTTTTCCAACAGCCTTCTGGCTTATCCACATGATCTTTAGCAAACTGCAGATGGGCAGCCACATTCTTTTTGTAGAGCAGTGGCTTTCTCCTTGCAACCCATGCACACCATTGTTGTTCAGTGTTCTCCTGATGTTCTTCATGAACATTAATATTAGCGAATGTGAGAGAGGCCTTTAGTTGCTTAGAAGTTACCCTGGGTTCCTTTGTGACTTCGTGGACTATTGCACATGTTTCTTCTTTAGTGATCTTTGTTGCTTGACCACTTCTGAGGAGGGTAATACTGGTCTTTCCTTCATTTGGGGTGGGGGTGAAGCAAGGCTGGAAGCTGCGGAGTACACAGGAGATACAGTGTTACCCAAAGAACAAACCATGAGGAGGCCTTAGCGTCGATACCACACATATAGACGAAACAAGCTGAAGATGAGTGACTGGAGAACTGGGGGTTTTAAGTGCTGCAGGCTGATGAGATGATGAGGAGCAGGTGCGTTCTCTGATTCAAGCAGGGAGGGGAGAAAAGTGGAGAACCATGCCCAGGGACACACACGAGCACACACTAACAGGAAGTGAGGGAAAACACAAGGAAGTGGAAAAAACATAGGCCTTGGCCAAGACCACGACGCTTTAATTCTTAACAATTAATGCAAACAGGTTTTGAAAAGATAAATAAACAAAACAAAATATTAACCTAAATAAAATGCATTTGAACACATAAAGTAAATGAAAATAAATAAATTAAAAAGACCCATAAATGTCAATCCAGTTGCACCAAAAGGCCTCTGTCTCTGTGTGTGTACCAGTAAGTCTTTAACTTAAAATTGATTGTGTTGATAATTATGACATGACTGTTTTTGCTTTTTAAGGAAGCAGAAGACTGAGAGTATGAAATGTATTGTGTTCAGCTGAACAGCATATTATTAAATCCTGGTTTTATCACATCTAAGCATCTAATAGCCGTGTAGAAATGTATAGCCGTGTATTAAATCCACTCTTCATAATAAAATAAACAAAACGCCACTGTAAACAACTACTGGTGCAAATTAAACTTTCTTTTACTCTTAAATGTTTTATTTATTTATTTATTTCAAAGCACAACAGTGGTTTTTTTTTTTTTTTTAATTAAAGGTTAAAGCTGCATGTGTGTGTAAACTGTTCCCCCTGCAGACGGTGATGAGGTTTACACAGAGGTGATGTACACACTCTCCTCTCAGCAGTTCTCAGAGGAAACACAGCTCCTTTCAGCTTCCTCTGATTGATGGACACTGAACGGCTTCTCTTCTGTCACACACGTCAGGGTGTACGAGGGTACGGATTACAAAAACGAGGGTTCGGATTACACATGGCTGTATTTTTTTTTCTTACCTGACACTAGGGGGCTCCGTACAAATTGAGGGTACAGTTTACAAAACTGAGGGTACGGATTACAAATTTGAGGGTACGGATTACAAAACCGAGGGTACGGATTACAAATCTGAGGGTACGGTTTACACATATTTTTTTTTTTTTACCTGATACTAGGGGGGCTCTGTATTATTGACAATATGATAGTGGGAAAATTAAGAATGTGGGTGTCTTACAGCCGGTCAAAAGGAGATATTACCCGAGAACAGAGGTAACAGACAGGACAATATATGTGAAGGTGAGATTTCCCAAAGAAGTCTCATCCCTGCCGCATAGCACAAAATTTGACACAGCGGAGAGCACACAGTATGGCCGGGTAATACACAATAGGCAAGTGAAGACTTGTGCTAATTGTGTATGAACGTCAGACACATGAATTTTATAAGGACATTTTTACATTTATTTTTACTTTTTATAGATTACAGTGCATGCATACACAAAATGAAAAAAAAAAACGGGATGAAAAGGAAGTAAGGTATTGTTAGATTTCCATGTATCTCAGGAATCTCAGATGATGCCTTTCAGATTTTCCGTCATACCTTCCAGCCTGTTCTAGAATTATTTCTATTAACTTTTAGTTCTGTGCTTAGAAAGTGTGGTTCTCCTCAGAGCGCTTCAGATCAATCTGCGGAGCCTAAATGAACACACACTAACACATGCATGCTCAAATAGACATCCGAGTTTATTCATGCAAACCAAGAGGATTTATACACATTGATAACAGCAGTGCGTGGACAGTTTCTACTGGTGCAGGGGACAGACAGATAGACAAAACAAAACACACAGCACACTATGAAAATAAATCTTTTCAAGAGACAGAAAATACATGTGCCAGCTATAAGAAATATGGCAGTTGATCATCTTATTTAATGAGGTAATTAAATATATACATTCATCATAGGTATTTAATAACACAAAGAGACACACAAACAGAAACTACAACCCAGTATTCCCCATATCCAAGGTGCCTTAATACAGTTCAAAATATGAGAGTACATGATATAAGAGAATTTCCTTTCAGGTATGAACTAAAAAATATGTTGGAAAGCAGAACTGGGGAAAACATGGCAAAAATAATAGCATCTGAAGACAAACTAAAACAAATGGAGGATGAAAAGTGCGTGGATTTATACTGAGAAGCAAAGTGAAGTATGCGGTGGCGGGGGAGAGAAATACGAAATTCTTTCAATCTTGAGAAAAGCAGACAAAAAAGCAGACGTAATAAAATAAGCGCTAAACCAAAAAGGCCAAATATCAAGAGAGAAAAAAAGGGTGTTGAAAACAGTAAAAGAATTGTATAAGGATATGTTTACAAGCAGACGGGTAAATCGGATAGATGAAAGTTTCTTATTGAGACAAATTAAAACAAAGAGAATTAGGATATGTGATGAAGAAATAAGGGAAGAGGAAATAGATAAACGAGATCTTAAAAACCTTAGACCAATTACAATGCTAAACACGGACTTATCAAACGGTTTTATCAAACAGACTCAAAAAAGTACTACCCAAAACCATAGCTACCACACAGGTGTATGCAGTAGAAGGGAAGGACATTGCAGATACCGTATGCACTGTGAGAGATATGGTAATATAGGCTATATGAATGAAAAGGGAAAAAGGGGGTTCCTAATAAACCCTGATCTGGAAAAGGCCTTTGATAGGGTCGAATATACATTTATGCAAACATTTAAAAAATTGGTTTTGGGAAGAGCTTTAGAAGATGGATAAGAATTTTTTATTTGGAGATCCTGACGTGTTAAATGTGATGGTTTTTAACTGTGTTTTAAACTCACTAGATCGATTAGGCAAAGATGCCTATCGTCAACTCTGCTGTACACTTTAGCTGCAGGACCACTGGATCTAGCTATGAAAACGGTTAGTGAGATTAAAGGGATAACAACTGAAAACAGTGTGAGAAGCGAACCGGTATATCAATATGCAGATGACACCACATTACTGTTGGAAGATGTGAAGAGTGTTGAAAGGGTAATGGTGGTACTAAATACATACTGTAATGGGTCAGGAGCAAAGATACATTTTGAGAAAAGTATATGTATGTGTCGTGGAAATAAGACAACATTCGCAGACTCGTCCTCTGAAGGTAAAAAGGTTTATTACAGAACGATGGTTAATACAGGATAGAATAAAGCAGGATAGAATAATGAGAGTGCTCCCAAGCCCTTATACTAAACCACTACTATATATGTGAAACACAGAGCATAGCACACTCCTGTGAACCGATAAGAAGCAGTTTGAGGCAGTTCAAACAGGTTTTGTCTCAGGATCTTAGAAGATGTGCAGACGAACCTTGAACAGAAGAACATGTTCGTGTCTCTGTAAGCAGATCAACATTCTGTGCTGATCTCAGTGACATGACATGGACTTGTTAGGCGTTATGCTCAGATGAACATGAACAAGAACAAACTTATTACAAAGTGAAAATAAGCAATTTCCCTCACATTTCCCCCATTTTATCATTGCAAAATATGATCACTAAAATTAACAGAGAAATTACTATGCTGTGAATACATCAGAACTTCAGAATCCTTTCACGGTTCAACTGAATTCATCATAATACAGACATAATGAAGGTGTTAAGGCTGTTTTTGCAGATATAAAGTATCCTGTCATCAAGCAAGCATATTTTAGAGTGAAATGAGAGTCGTCATGGTCAAATTTACACATGGGCATATTTACAATAGACGTGAAATGGATGTCAGTGGGTCGTCATTGTCAGTGTCGCTGGGAGGATCTAGTTCCCAGTGAGGTTTAAGATACAGCTCTGGTTGGTCTTTGTAAGGGTCATAGTCACTTTTTTGTGGACTTTTTAATTAGCATCAGTATTTGGTCTTAATGACCGAAGGAAACACAGCACGCAGGAAATTACACATGGAGCCATGATTAAGACAAGTAGGATGACGGTGACTATAGGAACACAAATGGTCAGTATCCAGCCTCCGAAAAAAGAGTTCAACCAATCAAACCCCGTCTCGCTAGTCTGCAGAGGGTTGCAGACTAGCGAGTTGCAGACCGCATGTGTTCAATGATAGAATAACCATCATGTGTCTGCGTGATGAGGGGACGTGTGACATGTGGGAGCACTGTTGGTAATGATTCTTATGACCATAGGTGATACAGAACAGTTATTCAGAGGTGGCCAATATCTTGGCATAACTGATAATTGTCATCCAATCTGCAGCAATCTGATACAATACTACAGTCTACTGAAGAACTTTGTGGGCTGATGTGGAACCTATAGAAATCACGTCGCCTTAGGCACTTAGTCCCGTCACCACGATCAGCTACATACCAAATTTGGGTAAAAGTGTGTGCGTCATGCACTCTTTCTACTGCAACGATGTGATTGGCGTGGTTGATCAATAAGTCTTCCACACAATAAACTTCAATATCGCGCTTTGGTTTATCGTTCCAGATTAAGGGTCTACCCCCGGACCCCCAGTGTTGTCGGGAACGGTCCCAGTGATTTGTGAGTTTATTTCTGTGACGGGGCTTACTAACAGATACCACCTATACCAGGAGAAGGGTGAAGGATTAGGAATAGGTTTGTGTGAGTGGATGTGCAGGTCGACATCTAATGATTTGTGTCTAGTCTGCAACAGTAGTCTGTGGTCAGGGAGCTTTGGCGTGTAAGAGGTGAGGTAGCAAAGTCATGTCGCCAAACCTCCGTCCTGGCCACGCGGCTATATAGTACACACTAATGAAGTTCAGTCCTCCTAAGAGTACAGTTTCTGTGTCGTCAACATTTTCTCCAAAAACTACATGTCCATGATTTCGCAGATATCACTTAAGACCGTCTATCATGCAGTCTCGTGGGATTGGTGTGTTGATGTGTTGGGGTGTAGTGTGTCGTGTTTGTGGGTGTGTATATGCAGATCGTCGCTCATGAGTGTCAGTCCTCCTAGAGGCCTCTTGATAGAGAATCAATTTCGGTCAATGTCCTGTCTTCTCCTGCTCATTGCTCGGCTCTGGCTCTCTCCTGCAGTGGTTGGCGTGCATCCACGTGGCTCTTTGGCTAACCTTTACCACGGACCGAGTGACTAAAAGGATCTAGAATGACCCCCGACCACCGTGGCTTGTTCCACCTGGTCCTGCGGAAGTCCTTGATCACAATCCACTCAGATCTACAAGGCTGCAGATCATGCAGCGTGCCCATGGCTGGAGCTTGAAGTGCTGCCTTTACCTGCTTGTGGATAGAGTGCAGAGCAGAAGACAGGGTTGCACAGTAATTTAACATTGCATCATCACATGCTGCAGCATCGGGAAGACGAGCTGTCACAGGTCCAATTCCTGTGTGTGGAGGTCTCCCAAACAGTATCCCAAAGGGCCTAAGCCCATCCTAAGCCTGTTTCAGAACAGCATTTGCTCAATCTGTTTCTTAGTGTCCCATTTTCTCTCTACCGCCCCAACACTAGCTGGATGATATGCAAAGTGCTGCATATCATCTAGCATATTCAATACCCAAATATTCACCCACCTACTCAAGGGCATGGCTCACAAAAGGTGTGCCATTATAGCACTGGAGATTTTTTGTGGGAGTTCCCCATCTAGGAATTACTTCTCTAAGCAACACCTTTGCTACTGCGTCTGAGTCCTGTTTGGACATAGGGACGCGGCCTTCTCTACCTTCAAACCTCAACCCACGTTATGAGTTGCACAAACATCGTAAACAATTTTTTTTTGGAGTAATTAGAGAAACCAATGCTTTACCGCAGCTATCAATCCCCCTTTTGACGCATGGTCCCTGCCATGCGTCAACTTTGAAGACAAGGACGGCCCTTGGGGCACCGCCAAACTCCGTGAACAACCGTGCAGCCTGCTTTGCAAAACACAGCCTTTTCCTCATCCATGTAGCCCATGTTTGGAGGTCTGAAATCTGTATAGAAGGAGGGATTATTTTCTTTTGAGTTCTAGGATCATAGATGCAGCTGCTTGCTTTGCTGCACTGTCCGTTCATGCGTTATCTAAGAAAACAGGGTCTAATTTGTTAGTGTGCATCACATTTGCATACTGCAATAGTTTTGGGGAGTAGGACTGCGTACAGTAGTTCAGAGACTAGTTTGTGGTGGGCTATGTGTGTTCCTGAACTCGTCAGGAAGTTCCTGTGTTTCCAAATTGTTCCAAAATCATGTACTACCCCAAAGGCATATCTACTCTTTGTAGAAGATAGTTACTGACTGTCCCTCAGCATGTTTTCATGCCTCTATGAGATCATACAGTTCCTGACAGACTGTCTCGTGTACGGTCAATAGCCCACTCGATTTTTACCTGTCTCTGGGTCACGTGACGCAGACCCGTCCAAAAAAGGATCAGATCTGGGTTTTCCAATGGAACATCCTTCAGGTCGATTCTAGGGGAGCAGAGTTCATTAGCCAGTACAACACAGTCATGTGGTTCTCCGTCTCCCTCTGTTGGAATAAGAGTAGCAGGGTTAAGGAAAGTACATCGTTTTGTAGTGACATTCGACATGTCGCATAGTGTTATGGTGCAGCCACCATTGGGTGGACAGGTTGGAGGTTTTCTGTTCAAGTAGGAGTAAAAACACCTCATGTGGAACCAAGAGGTTCAAATTCTGAGTAACCTTCTCAGGTCTCTGGATGCCACGACAGCTTTCTCAGCTGCTGCTACTGCACGTACACACGGGGGAAACCCTGCAGCGACTGGATACTTACCTGAGAATGAGCTGTCCAACCTGTTGCATATCCCATCTCTCTGAGTGGTGCTTCTAGAATGGTATGGAATGAAAGTTCTGCGATATGAACACATACTGTACCTAGGATAGATAGAATCTGTTTCTTTGTCAGGGGCTTGGGAATCTTCTGGATTGCAGATACTCTGTCAGCTGAGAGTTTCTCTCCCTTTGCAGAAATGTCATGACCCAAGAAATCTTACTTTACTTGTTGTACATACTGTAATTTGGAGAGACTGGCTTTGTGGCCTTCTTTGGCAACAATTTAATGGTGTCAGTTTCACACTGTGCCCTGGAGAAAGTGGTAGAGGTGTTAAGCTGTCCTTTAGCATTTGGTTGAATATCATTAGTGACTCACAATACCCCTAACTCAAGTGTAGAGTGAAACTGTAAGGACGTCTGTCAAGTCTAACAAGTAACAAGTCACAACACTAACAAGTCACATGACACCGGGGAGGGAAAATGGCTAATTGGGCCCAATTTGGACATTTTCACTTAGGGGTGTACTCACTTTTGTTGCCAGAGGTTTAGACATTAATGTCTGTGTGCTGACTTATTTTGATGGACAGCAAATTTACACTGTTACACAAGCTGTACACTCACTACTTTACATTGTAGCACAGTGTCATTTCTTCAGTGTCGTCACATGAAAAGATAGAATCAAATATTTACACAAATGTGAGGGGTGTACTCACTTTTGTGAGATACTGTATATATTTTTTTCTTCAAACCACACTGTGGTATCGACTTTGGTATCGAGTACCATGTACTTTTGGTGGTATCGGTACCGACTACTAGATTTTTGGTATCGTGAAATCCCTAGTCTGTACCGCTAGAAACCCTGCCCTCTGCCTGTATTTTCAAATTTTGCTGAGTTCTAGATGTTTTCTAAAATTAAACCTAAAATTTGGAACAAAACTTGTTCATATTTTGGCTTTGATTTTCTTGCAGGTTTTTTTTTTTTTTGCAAGATAAGTATTTTTGGCTTATCTTAAATTTGTCCAATAAATCCTCAGCTGTGGAATGGCCCAGGAACTGAGAACCATAGTACCGTGAGCAAGCTGTTTGTTGTGTTCATGCTTTTGTCAAACGATTCATCATTAACTTTTGTGGTCAGTTGTCTTTTAATAAATGGCACAATATCAAATCTGGTTTTGTGTGCCGTTTAATCTCTGCCTCAGGTGAATGTCTTTACCTGTTCCGAATCGGGAAACATTGCCTTGAAAAGTGTGTGCATGTCATCACTTGAATTGCATGAATGGTGTTGGCTTATCGTGTGCAGAAGCCACAACACTTCAGTCCTCAGAGTTCCAGGTTGTGTAAGAAGTTGACAAAAAACTTGGTTGAACACCGTGATTCAATCCAGCATTACCAGTCTGTGATCCAGCAGGAGTTGATCTAGTAGGTGCAGACATGTACAACTCCATTGGTGCCAAACTTTATCGAATACTGACGTGGCATTGGTGCTTTTCCGATTTAATATGGGTCTAATTTTCACTTTATTCACTTTTCATATTTTATCATATTATGCATGTGAATGTAAACAATCATATTCCGTATCAGGTTATGTCAGAAACATGTCATAGTATCCTATTATGTAATAAATATGTGAAACATTTTATAGTAGTGTACGTCACCAAAGTTAATATATGCGTTTGTTAGAAAAACCCTTTTCCTTTGCTCGTAGAGCCTTGAAAATCTCTATAGTCTTGCCAGCGCACCCTTGTATATGCACCTTGAGATCTGATGAAAATTGACATCCTACACTTTAATTTTCACTTTTTCATAGTTTATTATCATATTATGCATGTTAAAGTAAACAATCATATTTCTTATCAAAAAGGTTTAGGCATTGGGATCCCACCAGACAAAACAAATCAGTGAGCTTGTACTTTTTGCTATAATGTTGAACTTTAAAGCAGTGTTTTTCATGATGGGGCCGCCAGGGGGCGCCAGGGGGGCGTCATCAACAATTCTCACTCTCAGGCAACCACGCACACACACACACACACACACACACACACACACACACACACACACACACACACACACACACACACAATCTATTCCTAATGTAATGTAATATAAAGATGTAAGATATAATTATTAATAAAAAAAAAAAAGGGGATATATTCAGAAGTCTGTATTTTGAATGTGTTTTAAAGACATCTTGCAAAAGGGGGGCCTCGGTCAAATGTTAATGTCATTTGGGGGGCCTTGCCCTGGAAAAGTTTGGGAACCCCTGCTTTAAAGAACCTTGCTGAAGCTTGTGAGGAAGGTTGCCAGGTGTCAACAAAATTCCCACCCTGACTACAATTCAAAAACCTCACTAAACGATTTGAAACCCAGGCCCAAATTTTTCTTTCCTTTTTTTCTTGGTCTTTTCAGGAATTTTTTTTTGTGTTTATATATATATATATATATATATATATATATATATATATATATATATATATATATATATATATATATATATATATATACATACATACATATACATACATATATATATATACATATATACATATACATATATATATATATATATATATATATATATATATATATATATGCAATACTCTACATTATTATTATTAGATCGGTATTGTTGTCAACTGTAGCCGAAAAAGTGACATTGTTGTTTTCAAGCAAAAAGTAGGACACCTGACCATCGCACTCATATGTGGTTCTTCCCCAAACTGTTGTCACAAAGTTGAAAGCACAGAATTGTATGAAATGTTTTGTATGCTTTACAATTTCCCTTCACTGGAACAAAGAGGCCCAGACATGTTCCAGCATGACAATGTCCTTGTGCAGATAGTGAGGTTTGCGTGTGTGTGTCAGCCCAGTATTGGGCAGTCTGAAGGCTTGGGGGAAGAAACTGTTACACAGTCTCTTCGTGAGGGCCCGAATGCTTCAGTACCATTTTCCAGACGGCAGGAGGCTGAAGAGCGTGTGATGGGTGTGTGAGGGGTTCTCCACAGTGCTGCCAGCTTTGCAAATGCAGCGTGTGGTGTAAATGTCTGTGATGGAGGGATAAGAGACACCAGTGATCTTCTCAGCTGTCTTCACTATCCGCTGCAGGGTCTTGCGATCCGATGAGGTGCAATTTCCGAACCAGACAGTGATGCAGCTTCTCAGGATGCTCTCAATAGTTCCTCTGTAGAAGATGGTGAGGATGGGAGGCGGGAGATGGGCTTTCTTCAGCCTTTCCAGAAAGTAGAGACACTGATGGGCTTTCTTGGAGCTGGTGTTGAGGGACCAGGTGAGGCTTGCCACCTGGTAGAATCCGAAATACATTTTGTTCACAACTATATATTGTTTTAAGTTGCTGACTGTGGGAAGGGCGAGATGCGGGTTGTATTAAATATAATGGTATTTACTGAAATATTAACAAATATAGTAAGAATTACCATTGAAAGTAAAAAACAAACAAACAAAAAAAAACCCCCACACCAACCAGTCATCCTAATTAGAGACATTCAAATTATGCGGTGTTGCATACCAATAAATGAAATCTTTCAGTAGAAATCATTCACTATGGCAATCAAAGATCCAGAGAAATAAGTAAATCAGAATCACATGAAATTAAAAGTTTCAGTGGAGGTATTACAGAACCATCTTTTATAATCATTTTTTTTTTAAAACTAAAATAAATGCTATCATGTAAACAGCATATATAGATATCATCTCACACTGTCATGTTTACTGTGCTATAGTATTATGTGTTGCACCATGGTTCTGGAGAAACATTCTCTTCCACAGTATATAAGCTATGTAGAGGAACGACAATAAAATCATGCTAGACCCACTTAATTTGACTTTATCTACAGGTAGTCATGAGTTTATAGCTAGATTATTTTTTTTCTTCATTTTTCACATTATATGAAGTCTGCCAGTACCATGTGATGAAAAACAGCCCCACACCATGATGCTTCACCTCCACACTTCACTGTTGCTGTAGTGTTTTTAGGGTGATGTGCAGTGACATTTCTTATCCAAACACGGTGTATAGTATCACAACCTATAGTATAGTATCACAACCTATAGTATGCTGCCTCCAAGTGTTTCTGGAGCTCTTTCCGAGTGGTCCTTGGCTCTTGGGCTACTCTTCTGACTATTCTTCTGATTCCCTGGTCAGAAATCTTGTGAGGAGCTCCTGTACGTGGCCGGTTTATTACACACAACTTTATTTATGGACTTTGACGTTGTGAATTCTTTATATGTGCAGATCTCTCAAGTTAATACTGATGTCTGGGGAAAATTTCATGTGAATAACCACTGGAAATATATTTACTGAAAAAAATGATGATGTATTCAATACTTATTTCCCCCCACTGTATAACAGAAGATAAATAAACAAAACAAATCTGAAAGAACACTGAAAAATAGACTCCCAGAAGGAAAAAAGGTATGGCATGTTCTAGTGTTGATATGTAATAACTTCAGAAAATAGCAATGATAAAATAATTAAATAGTAGCGTTGGTGGAATTTCTTTACACTCAATTTGTGATCAGAATTGACCTGAGATAAGGAGGGAATTCAGTGGTTTTGGAAAACCATGCTATAGCACCTCATTTCATTCAAACTCAGTTTTAAAATAGGAAGGCTGAAATGGAGTGTCAACCATCTTTATTCCTCACAATCTTGTTATAATGTTACAGAACAGTGACAACGGCAAAAATTCAGCGTCTCTGTGCTACAAAATATTGTTTACATCAGAGCGAGGCCATAATGGCAAAACAGTGTGGATAAACAGTAGTCATTGGCAAACATGAAATAAGATTGTAAAAGAGCAGGGCTTTGAAAGAAACTGATGATCTGACAGAATATCTGTCCGAGCCACTGTATAAAGAAGCACGACGTTGAGAGTGGATTAGTTAGGACTGACGATGTATTTATTAGGCTATGAATGGGAAACACTGGTGATGGATCAACACTCTAGACTGCACTAAGTGTAAATTTACACCAGAGGGATAAAGCTGAAAACATACTCAATATACTACATGGCCAAAAAGTATGTGGACACCTGACCATCACACCCATATATGGTTCTTGCCCAAACTGTTGCCACCAAGTTGGAAACACACAATTGTATAGAATGCCGTAGCATTACAATTTCATTTCAGTGGAACCAAGAGGCCCAAACTTGTTCCAGCATGACGATGCCCCTGCGCACAAAGTGAGCTCCATGAAGACACGGTTTGCCAAGGTGGTAGTGGAGGAACTCTGGTGACCTGCTCAGGCCTCCTCCACCGACATCAATGCCTGTCCTCACTAATGATCTTGTGTCTGAATGAGAAAATCCTTACAGCCACGCTCCAAAATCTAGTGGAAGGCCTTCAGAGAAGAGTGGAGGTATTGTAACAGCAAAGGGGGAAAAACTGGACTGGGAAGTTCAAAAAGCACACATGGGTGTGATGGTCAGGTGTCCACAAAGTCTTAGCCATATAGTATAGCATGAAACAAATATATTTCTGTCATTTTCAGTCACAAATTATTGGTGACTTTTTGTTATTTCATTGGTGTAAAGCTGATGTGACCCCCCCAAATAAAAATAAAAAAAAAAACAGTCAGCCAGTTTGTCTTCTGAACCTGAACTTAAATCAGACAATATTAAAGCAAACAACAACAACAACAACAACAACAACAAAACCCAACCTGAGTTCAAATGAAGCAGTTCAAATTGGAGATCAAAAACATGGAAAACTTGAGTTATAAAATCGAGTGCATAAAACTGCCTTCTGTTGGTTTGTCCACATTAGTAAGAGCTACAAAAACCTCTTCTATGTGCTTTCATGGCATCTTTCTTTTTTTCTTATTTTATTTTAAAAACAGTTCCATTATCCTGATATGTACATATCCTCAATATATCATATCATATATATCTTAGTTTCACAATACTTAAAAATCTTTTAGACTGCAATCTTAACCCTCATGTATGGTATTATCTGTATTTAAAACGTAAGATCACTAACGCAGTATAACAGTACATCTCTAAACCAATTTAAAACTCTTCTAAAATGATTGACTCCTTTCTGTACAAGCCCAATGCAAGATACAATCTATATACATTGTAACCAGACATTCCTTGCATAAGATTTTATGTAGTAGTCAGAGAACATGGCCACCAACACTGCATCTCAGTCCAAAGTCTAACTGGTGTTAGTGATCCTGTGTCTGAGCATGGACGAGCACAGTTCAACAAGTGCGAACGTCCTGATCAGCAGCTGCTGTTCTTGAACTCTCCATTCTCTGTGATGGAGAGCTTAGTGGGATTAGTGGGTGAGATGCCGTTGCGAAGGTTGTGCATGCTGTAGCGCTCTTTGACCTGAGTGAGGGCGCTCATGAGGCGTGAATTAGCTGCATCAAGGGAGCTGATCCGCTTTTCCTGCAAAACACAGACAGAGACACGTCAGTCCCTACAGACACAAGACAAGGAAAAGTAAACACATATCTTTTAATCACAAAATGAATAAGCTAAATAATGACTGGAATGGCAAGTAGCAGTGTTTGGCCACAGCCTTGGTGCATTTATTAAAATAACTCTATTCTAAAACAAATGTATTTTAAAGACCGAAAAGCAACTGAAAGAAAAATATCTTTGTCCAGCACAAAGCATGCTACAAAGTCTGATTACCACCTGTAGTGAACTCAGTGAAACGGATCTAAACATAACGTGTAAACATAAAAAACAAACATTTAAACATCAAAATGAAGAACAAGAGCCAAGGAAATGACAGAAAACTGGGCTGAGGGGGCTGGAAGAGGCAGGATGGGGGTACTCTGGGAAAGCAGCCAAAGCTCAAGCTCTCACACACTCACACACAACAGCTAGTGAAACTACTAAGAGCACCCCATTCAACACACATTCCTCAATATCAGCGTTTTATTAGGATGTGAGATTCACAATCAAATAGTTACAACAAAGTACGCATCAATACTCAGACACAGTAAGACTAAGTAATGGAATAAGCCTAGTTCAGGAGAAAAATCCCCGAAAGCCATGCCGCCCTCTCCGCTACGCCCAGTGAACTCTCACATTTATTACTTAAACATTGTCAGACTGTCATGAAATGAGCGCAAACACAATGAACTGGATGTAAAGCACCCCAAAGGTCAAAATCTCTCATTAATGGCAGGGAGTTGGGATTGGCCACACTTTGCTCTCGAGTCTTCATTAGACTTCATTAGTCTTCATTAGTCCATTTTGCCAGAGCGATCTCCTGAGTTACAGAAAAGCTCTTAGTACTGTTAGATCAACATATCTCTCCACCCTAATAGAAGATAACAAGAATAATCCTAGATTCTTAATTTTATACTGTAGCAAAATTAACGAGGAATAGGACCACCGTGGATGCGTGCACACCATCGGTATGTAGTTGTGATGACTTCATGAATTTTTTCAATGACAAAATGAAAAATACGAGGCAAATCATTACGACTGTTAATTTAACGGCAGACAATTTGATAACTAAACATGTAGACAACAATATAACCATATCAGATCAGCCATTAGAAGGTTTAACTCCCATTCTAGAGACCAAACTAATTTAACTAATCTCCTCATCAAAATCATAAACTTCTTTACTAGTCTACTTACTATTTCTTCAAACATATAATTCCAGCAGCAATCAAACCTCTTCGAAAAATAATCAATTCTTTCCTTAGCACTGGCTATGTACCTAAATCCATTAAACTAGCAGTTATCAAACACCAGATTGAAAAACCTGACCTCATCCTCCGTCAGCTGTCCAACTATAAACCTCCCTTTATCTCTAGACTCCTAGAAAAGGTTGCATCAGCTATGCTCGTACCTACATAGGAATAACATTCCTGAAATGTAACAGGCAGGATTTAGCGCAGAGACAGCACTGGTTAAAGATCAGTTTAACCAGCGACCTGGCTTACCTACTGCTAGTCTCTAATCAGGGTTGTGTCTCCTTGCTTGTGTTGCTTGACCTTAGTGCAGATTTTGACACCCTTATTTAGTCTACTTGATAGACTAGAACATGTTGGTGGAGTTAAGGGAGCAGCCCTCTCCCGGTGCACGTCTTAGTTTGATTTTTTTGTATTGATTCTAAAATACAACGATTGACCTATAAAGCACTGAATGGTCTCGCACCGCAGTACCTGAGTGAACGTCTGGTGTTTTATGATTTGTCACGCCTACTTTGATTAAAAGGTGCAGGCTCTTTGTTGGTACCTCAAATAGTGAAGGCTACAGCATGGGGAAGAGCTTTCTCTTACAAAGCCCCACAGTTAAGGAACAGCCTGTTTGTATTACCTTCTGGCTGTCCCTTTTAGTTATGCGGTCATAGCTAGTATTGCCAGAGTCCGTGCTTATACCTACTAATCTGTATTTCTCTCTCTCTCTCTGTGTCTCTCTCAATCTGTCAAGCAACAAATGCTACTCCCGAGATACCAGTGATACTTAAACCTTCTGCTCTCTCGTCCTGCCTGATCCATCTATCGATGCCTCACCTCTGGTTGGAGTTCTCACCACCTGAAAATCACTCGCTGCTGGAGCATGGCTCACACGGACAGCCTAAAGATCAATGAGATTACTGTGGATGGTACCACAGAAAAACCATAAAGATGGCTGTGCATGTTCTTCCTTGGATAGCCTTAGGACTGCAAATGCTAAGAACAGTTTTGCTCTCAAGTCTCCATCAGAAGTTCTCAGCAGTTGATAACGTCAACAAAACAGACTTCAAGTTAAAACTATAACAAATTGAAAAATTACTCATATTCATAAGTTCCTGTTAACACAATTACAGTTTTTGACTACATACGTATTATACAGTTATAAAATGGAAATTATCGACAATTGCACTATACGGTGTCACCCAGATGGGTTACCATTTGAATCTGGCTCCTCTCAAGGTTTCTTCATGTCAGCTCAGGCAAACTTTATACATTTATCCCTAACGAGCAAGCCAGACGTTGCTCATTAGTGATACATTTATACATTTAAAATGTAAATCTGGAATGTATACATTTTTGTAAAGCTGCCTTCTGACAATTTCCACTGTTAAAGTGCTATTCAAATAAAACTGAATTGTTATTACTGAATTGAGAACTGAAGTCTTTTTGAATCTGTCACCGTACTGCTTCCCTATTTCTTTCCTCAATGCAAAACTGTGCTGTATATTCACTCTTGCACTCGGGGGTTGGGGTTAAAACCTCAAAACAAAAAACTGAAGTTGTAGCCAGGCAGGGGTGTTGGGTTTTGGTGGCGCTCACACAAGCATAGCTGTCCTGCAGCAGTTCCAGAGTTCAGAGTTCACTGCTCATACTTGCCTGCTTGTATAACCTCAGCTCCTTTAGAGACCTGCAGTTTAGTGGGACACAAGTTACAACAAGCCAGTCAACAGCCTCTCTCAAGGCCACAGATGAACACACTGCTCCTGTCTTTACTGCACTAATCCACAGGTCACAGGTTTTATTCTCATAGCCAAAGATTCAGAATTATACATAAATAAAATAGAACACAATACACAGAAACTGCAGACGAGTGTACATGAGTTGTGATTTGGCCTTGTCGTACCTGTGCATCTATGATCTTCTGCTTTGCATCTATAACCGCCTGCATCTCTGCATGGTCTCTCTTCAGCTCCTCCTCCACTGCCATTAACCTGTTGTGCCAAAGGAAGACAGAACACCATAAGCAATAAGCAGACGTATTGACATGTTTGTTGCATGCTAATAAATTCTTAAAATGAGAATTGAGGTAAATGCCACAAGATCACAAGAAAATGAATTTCAATATGAGAACAAAAAACAAAAATATAGTCAGACCATATTATATTGTATAAAGCACAGGTGTCAGACTAATTTAACCTGCAGAAACTTATCAGTACCCAGAGGATCCACATTAAAGCAGAATTAACACAACATAATGAACCCAAATTTACAGGTTAGAGCAGTAGCATGTGCACAACTGCATTAACTCCTAGTATTTATGTTTTTATTTTCAGTGCTAGTGAAGCTACCTACAAATAGATCATAAAAGTTGGAATCGAATGAAATAAAAAGTGACGACTTTTATGGAAGTGCAACATCGCTTAAAGAATGCAGATTACATCACCACTATGACACAAAACTAAATATTACAACTAAAGATGAACTGATAGTAAATCAGATATTAAAACTGATTAAAACCTGGAGGATCATCACACTCACCTGTAGTCTCATTTATCAACTGTACACAAGTGTACAACCTTCTTCTATGCACACTTTGATAAATGTGACAAAGTCTTTGCAAAATACATATTTTTAATGCCCTTTGAGGGTAAATACATATACCAGAGTGGCCCAGGTAGAAACAGAGTTTGACATACACTTTGCATTGCTTTTAGTATACACACACATACCTGCAGATAATGCTCTTCATTTGGCTGTCCTTTTCATCCTGTTGCCGCCGCAGGCGCTCCTCACTGTCCTCCAGGCGAGACTTGTACTCCAGCAGCAGCCTCTGCATTTGCTGCTCTTGTGCCGCAAGCCGGCGTTCATACTCTTCTAAGCGACGGCCAGACACACGCAGCCGCTCTTTCAGCTTTGAGATCTCTTGCTCATACTACGAGTGATCATATATAAAGAATATGGTAAGAAGGAAAGGAAAATATTAAATATACATTTTCATACATATAGGGGTAGCAATTCTAGTGATTGATGATTTACTGTAGAGTCCGTTTAGTGTCATAGTACTAAGTAAACATTCTTTTGTGAAAGTCATGCCTAGCTGGCATATCTGAAAAACTCCGTTTTCAGTTTTTTTTTTTATTGGAGCAGTTTCTTGATGCCTTGACAGGTACCTTCTCCACATGCTTGCTTTCCTTCTTGCTCTGGCCATCCTCCTCGTCCTCCTCATACTGGCCATTATTCAGCACCCACGCTGCCGTCCGCTCAACAGGAGACATGGTGACCGACTCGACAGGAGAGTGCACCTATATGTATGTGTATATATACATGTATACATTATATATATATATATATATACATGTATACATTATATATATATATATATATATATATATATATATATATATATATATATATATATATATATATATATATATATATATATATATATATATATATATATATATTTTTTATATGTGTGTAAATGTATATATACATACACATACATACACAGGGGGAAATAAGTATTGAACGCGTCAACATTTTTTTCAGTAAATATATTTCTAATGAGATTATTCACATTAAATTTTCACCAGACTTTGGTATTAACTCAAGAAATCCTAACATTAAAGTCAATAAATGTAGTTACGTGTAATAAAGAGGAATGACAGGAAAAAAAGTATTGAACACACTAACAAATTTATTTAATACTTAGTGGAGAAGTCTTTGTTTGTAATGACGCTTCAAGACACTTCCTGTGTGAAGAAATCAATGGGCCGCAGTATTCAGGTGTGATTTTGGTCCATTCTTCTAAACATACATCCACTTACTTCTTTTCAGGGTCACGGGGAACCTGGAGCCTATACCAGGGAGCATCGGGCACGAGGCGGGGTACACCCTGGACAGGGTGCCAGTCCATCGCAGGGCACAATGACATACACACTCACACACCCATTCATACACTACGGACACTTTAGACACACCAATCAGATTACCATGCATGACTTTGGACTGGGGGAGGAAACCGGAGTACCCGGAGGAAACCCCCGCAGCACGGGGAGAACATGCAAACTCTGCACACACATGGCCCCGGCGGGACTCGAACCCCAGACCCTGGAGGTGTGAGGTGAACGTGCTAACCACGTGCGCCCTCTTCTAAACATATTGTCTTTAAATCTTGTTCAATTGGATTCGAGTCAGGTGACTGACTAGGTTTTTTTTTCTCTGAAAACAATTGTGAGTTTCCTTTGCTGTATGTTTGGATCGTTGTCCTGCTGGAAGTCCACCCACATCTCATCATCATCCTGGTGGATGGCAGCAGATCCTTCTCAAGAATCTCCCAGTAAAGGGCTCCATTCATCGTTCCTTCAATTATATGAAGTCTGCCAGTACCATGTGATGAAAAACAGCCCCACACCATGATGCTTCACCTCCACACTTCATTGTTGGTGTAGTGTTTTTAGGGTGAGATGCAGTGACATTTCTTCTCCAAACATGGTGTGTAGTATCACAACCAAAAAGTTCCATTTTGCTCTCGTCTGATCAGACTACACTCCCCCAGTATTTCATAGGCTTGTCCAAATGAGTTGTAGCAAACTTTAAACGAGCTTCGACATGCCTTTTGTTTAGTAATGGAGTATTGCGTGTGAGCGTGAGCAGTGGAGTGCATTGCCTATTGTTTTCTCTGTGACGATGGCACCTGCTGCCTCCAAGTGTTTCTGGAGCTCTTTCCAAGTCGTCCTTGGCTCTTGGGCTACTCTTCTGACTCCCTGGTCAGAAATCTTGTGAGGAGCTCCTGTGTGTGGCCGGTTGATGACGGAGTGATGTTGCTTCCACTTGAGGATAATGGCCCCAGTGGTGCTTACTGGAAGATTCAGAAGTTTTGAAATTCGTCTGTAACTGACTCCATCAATATGTTTCTCAACAATAAGGTTGTGAAGGTCTTGGGAGAGCTCTTTGCTTTTACCCATCGTGAGATGTTTCTTCTGTGACACCTTGGTAATGAAAAGCCTTTTTATAGACCATCAATTTACTAACCCAGCTGATATTAATTTGCACAGATAGGAGGTATAATTACTTATGGATTTCAGCTGGTTCTTTGCCTTGGAGAACTGCTTTTTCTTAGCGTGTTCAATACTATTTTTTCCCGTGTCATTCCTCTTTATTACACATAACTTTATTTATGGACTTTAATGTTGTAAATTCTTTTTATTTGTGGACTTGTGGAGTTAACACTGATATCTGGGGAAAATTTCATGTGAATAACCACATTGGAAATATATTTATTGAAAAAAATGTTGACCAGTTCAATACTTATTTCCCCCCACTGTGTGTGTGTGTGTGTGTGTGTGTGTGTGTGTATGTATATGTGTATATATATATATATATATATATATATATATATATATATATATATATATATATATATATATACACACATATACACACACACACACACACATATACACATACACACATACACTATATTGCATATATACAGTCATGTGAAAAAATAAGTACCCCCATGGGAATTGTTGGTTCTTTTGACATATTTACATTTACATTTATTCACTTAGCAGATGCTTTTATCCAAAGCGACTTACAGATGAGAAAGATACAAGCAAAATTTGGACAAGTAAATTTGGACATATTTGACCCTCTTTGAAACAGTGCCCATTAATAAAGTTGATACACTCAACACACAAAAGTGCCAGTTTGTAGTAATTTTCACAATTCAAATGAACAAAAAAACAGATCAGTCACATGGAAAAAGTAAGTACACCCCTACATTTATCACACCTTCCATAAAAATAGAATCAGGTGTTGAAGATTGGTTCCAGTGATTAGAACCTGTTTAGGGAGTGCAGGTGGAACCGGTCTTATTTATACCCCTCTCATATCTAGTGTCTGGTGTTCCTTTTGTTATTGAGGTGTGTGATGTCATCATGCCAAAATCTAAGGAGTTCTATAAGGCCTTCAGAAAAAGGTCGTGGATGCCTATGAGTCCGGCAAGGGATTTAAAAAGATCTCCAAATTATTTGAAATGCATCATTCCACTGTAAGGAAAATCATCTACAAATGGTGCAGATTTGAAACGACTGCCAATTTCTCCAGGACTGGACGCCCCAGCAAATTCAGCCCAAGAGCAGACCATCTGATGCAAAAAGAAGTCTCCAAGAACCCCAAAATTTCATCATAGGATCTGCTAGTAAGGCTAGTACCCTGCATGGGAGGCGTGGCAGGAAAAAGCCTTTCTTTCTAAAAAGAACATCAGAGTAAGACTACACTTTGCCAATGAGCATATGGAAACAACCAGGCCTTTTGGAATAATGTGTTCTGGACAGACGAATTAAAGATAGAGTGGTTTGGCCACAGTAACAGCAGACATGTCTGGCGCAGACCAAAGACAGCTTTTCAGGAGAAGCACCTCATACCAACTGTGAAGGATGGTGGTGGAAATGTTATGCTTTGGGGTTGCTTCACTGTCTCAGGGACTAGACAGCTTGAATTCATTGATTCAACTATGCAGATCATCAAAGAGTGCTTGACGATAATGTGTGGCCATCTGTCCAAAAGTTGAAGTTCAACCAAAAGTGTTATCAACAGGATAATAAGCACAAAAGGATCTTAAGCACACTAGAAAATCCACTGCTAGAAGAAATGGAGGATTATGGAATGGCCAAGTCGAAGCCCGGATTTGAATCCTATAGAAATGTTGTGCGGGAATGTTGTTGAAACGGGCAGAACATGCAAGAAAACCCTCAACCATCTTTCAACTGAAAGAATATTGCATGGACAATGATGCAAAACACCTACAAGAAGTTATTTCTGCTAAAGGGGGCAATACTAACTTCTGAGGCCAAGGGTGTACTTACTTTTTCCACAGAACAATATATCTATTGATATTTCTGTTGAATAAATGGTTGAAAAAAGCTATTTTTCCTTGTGGTTTTGTTCATGTATATCAACTTTATTAGGCACTGTTTCAAAGACGATCAAATACTTGCTTGTCTGAATATGTAAACAAACAAAAAAAACGACAACAATTTCCATGTGGTGTACTTTTTTTTTTTTTCCCCACATGACTGTATATAGTATATTGTATAATACTGTGCAAAGGTCTTAGGCACATGCAAGAAATGCTGTAAAGCAAAGATAGCTTCAAAAATAAGTAAATTAACATTTGTACAATTTGTGCACTTTTATAAAGAAACGAATTCTTCTGCAGACTTTGACTGTTCCACTAGCTTCTTTTTTTATTCATGCAAAACCCACCAGCCTTTGTTTAAAAAAAATGTCGGTATATGATGCTTTCTTTACTTGCATACATTCTTCTGCAACATTAAATTTTCTGTTGAAAAAGTAATATTTGGAAAACAATTTTTCGCCTGTTGTAATGACTCACTGATGCAGTCTTAAAATAAACATCTATAACAAAATTTGTACTGAAAATAAAAAAAATGGTTTGCTCAAGACTTATGCCATCACACCTATATGTTAGGAAGACCTATAGGTGTTCCTAAAACTGTTGGCACAAAGTTGGATACACACAATTGTCTAGAATGTCTTTAATGGAATGGAATTAAGGGTCCATATTGTTATGCATACCAGCACAACAATTATGTATAGATAAACTGTTCCATTTTGCCAAACTAAACTCAGCAAAAAAAGAAACGTCCCTTTTTCAGGAGACTGTATTATAAAGATAATTTTGTAAAAACTCAAATAAGCTTTACAGATCTTTATCGGAAAGGGTTTAAACAATGTTTTTCATAATTGTTCAATGAACCTCAAACAATTATTACACATGCGGAACTGTCCTTAAGACACGAACAGTTTACAGGCGCTAGGCGATTAAGGACACAGTTACAATAACTTAGGACACTAAAGAGACCTTTCTACTGATACTGATACTGATCTGATAAAGATTGGTTGGTATCAAAGGTATCAAGACTGCCTTACAATGGTTCAGCTCATATCTGAAAGACAGGTCCTTTTTGGTAGCGTTGGGTAATTTCTCCTCATCTTCTGCTCCTATTATTAGTGGTGTACTTCAAGGCTCCATTCTGGGCCCACTTCTTTTTAACTTGCGTCCTTTGGGGAATATTATTAGAGCGCACAATGTCTCTTCGTTTATATGCTGATGATACCCAGTTGTACATCCCGTTGTAAAGCTGGTGACTCCATTCAACCACTGTTGGACTGTCTCAACGATATAAAAAAATGGTTAACAAATAACTTTCTCCAAATTAATGAAGACAAAACTGAAATAATTGTTTTTGGTCCCCGGAGATTGAGAGATGGTCTCAGTTATGAGCTTCGTAATCTCTTCTCCTCAATTTCTTCTCAGGTTAGGAAGCTTGGTATCATCCTAGAATTATGCTTAACCGAGCAAATCAGTTCGGTCGTTAAGAATAGTTTTCATCAATTACGGATTATTTCCAAACTTAAAACATTTTTGTCTTTCCAAGACTTGGAGAAGGTTATTCATGCTTTTATCACATCGTGGATAGATTATTGTAATTCATTGTACTCGGGTCTTTAGTCATCTCTTGCTCGTCTCCAGATGGTTCAGAATGCAGCTGCAAGGCTGTTGACCAGGGCAAAGAAATATGATCATGTCACCTCAATTTTAGCATCGCTCCATTGGCTCCCGGTCCAGTTTAGGATCCAGTTTAAGATTCTGTTGTTCGTCTTTAAAACTCTTAATGATCAAGCTCCTTCTTATCTCAAAGATCTTCTTGCACCAAATTCATCCAGCGGATTTTTAAGATCTTCTGATAGGTTTCTTCTGTAAGTCCCTCGATCCCGTTTAAAAATGAAGAGGGATAGAGCTTTTTCAGTCTCTGCCCCTCGTTTATGGAATCAATTACCACTGGACATCTGCCGTGCACCCTCAATTATCATTTTAAAAAAGAGGCTGAAAGCATATCTCTTCTCCCAGGCGCTTTAATCTAATTTCAATCTAATCTATTGTCTGTCTTTATTTGGTTTTATTCTGTTTTCTATTTTACTTTTCTTACTCTGTTCAACACTTTGGTCCACTTTGCTGTGTTAAACCTGCTATATAAATAAAATTTACTTACTTAGATACAGATGTAGCCAGAGCAATAAACTGTAATGTCTGTAATGTAAGACGCCTAACACAGTGCTAGAGGAGACAGGAAGGACAGCTGATTGTACTTGCAGTGGAAAATTACGTGTAAACATGTGTCCGTCCCATCCCCCCCACCCCCCCAACCCCCCCAAGACGTGATGGAGAACTTGCAGATGGAGAACTTGCAGATGGAGAACTTGCAGATGGAGAACTTGCAGATGGAGAACTTGCAGATGGAGAACTTGCAGATGCCTTGGTGGAAGAGTGGAGTAACATCTCACATCAAGAACTGACCAATCTGGTGCAGTCCATGAGGATGAGATGCACTGTAGTACTTAAAGCAGCTACTGGCCACCAGATACTGACTCAGGGACTGTTCAGGGACTCATTATTCCATTTGTCTTCCTTAAATGTCTGTGAAACTTCTTCAGTTGTTGAATGTTTGATATTAATACAAATATTTACACGTGTTAAGAAAATAAAAGCAGTTGAATGTGAGAGTTTCTTTTTTTTTTTTGCTGAGTATATTAACCACACTTTCCAGATTTATATTGTTATCTGATACTGTCTTTGTTTGTGTTCATGCCATAATCCCATACATCAAAGCATACTGTGTGTGTGTGTTTGCACTCCTGTTGGAGCCATGGCTGTGTGTTTGTTAAACTGAATGAAATATATACTATATGACCAAATGTATGTGGACAGCTGAACATAACACCCAGAAAAAACACAACTGTCAGAATAACAGTGACAATTGACAGAATGCCTTTGTGTGTTGTAGCATTATGAATTACTTTCACTGGAATTACAGGGCCAAGCCCAAACCTGTGCCAGCATGACAAAGTGAGGTCTATAAAGACCTGATTTACCAAGGTTGGTGTAGAACAACTTAAATGGCCTCCAGAAAGCACAGACCTCAACCCCAGTAAAACACATTTGGAATGAACTATAATGCCAACTGCCAGTCAGGCCCTCTTGCCAGATATGAGTGCTTGACCTCACTAATGCTAAAGACTCCAGTTATAGCAGCAAAAGGGGAACAATTAATGCCCATGGTTTTGGAATAGGATGCTCAATAGTCAGGTGTCCATATATTTTTGGCTGTATGGTGTAGATACAAATGAATGTGCATACCTGTCTGTTAGTTCTGTTGCTTGGGATGGGGCTGTCTCGTGAGCAGATTGACTGTTGTCTGGAGCTAGCTTCACTTTGCTGTTTTGGGTCTGTATTGACACTGCTGCTGCTGCGTAGTGAGGTGCTATGAGGCAGTGAGCGTGACAACCCACCATTTGTTCTACTTTGCTGTTCCACCTTTACAATATGTGCTGTCCCTGCTCCACTCTGCCTGGCTACAGCCATTACCTGTGGCCCTGACTGGGCTTCAACTAGGGCTGTATGCCAGCAGGGAGAGCGTGCTTCCTCCTCCTCAAGACTGGTGGTGGAAGGTAACCTTTTCCTGGGCGTAGTGCTGGGGCTTGCACTGTGCAAGCTTGCTGTGCTCAGGTTCTCTGAGCTGGAGTGGGCCTGAAGTGACGTCTGAGCTGAGCGGAGTGCATGCATGTTGCTTAGCTGGTATACAGGGTTCTGAAAGCAGAGAGGCTGTAGGCTGCGTTGCTGGCTTAAAGATGGTTGCAGAGGCCGGCGGACCTGTGGTGCACTCTGAGGTACGTTTTCCCTTAGCGTGACCACTTTGGCCTGCTGTTGCTGTGGATGGTGGTGATGGAGGTGAGGAAGAGGGGAAGGCAGTGGACCGATGGATGCTTGGGAACCTACGCGACCTATTCTCGATGGGGCATCATGAAGAATGTGCGAGTCCTGTAGGTCCATCAGGGAGATACTGCGCCCGTTAGGGAGGTGGCTCTCTCGATCTTTGTCGGAGAAGCTTGTGCTGTGCAGGGATGGTTGCTGGCACAGTAAGGGTGCCTTTCCACGTGACAGAACTTCTACATGATCTTGCACTGGAGATTTAGCATTCCGAATTTCACTGTGAAAAATGAAAACATAAGGAAAATCCTTTAAGGCTCACATAACCCCAACTGCCACTGCATATGTACGCTATTAAAAACTATTCTAAATCCTCTCAGGCTGGCAAGTCCCAATAGCAGTACCAGTGATGTGCTTACAGGGAAGGCTATCTACAAAGCTATCCATCTGTACCTGTCATTTGGGTCCTCAAATATCCTCTGTAGTCCTGAAGAGACACTGCCATTGATGTTGTGCATGGAGCCATGGTCTTGGAAATGTCTCAGCTGCTGCTGGATTGGTGTGGGGCTGGACAGTGAGCGTGTGATGTCACCCAGGATACGTGGCAGAGGCCCCAGTTTGGCCACTGTCGCCTGCAGGAAGGAATTGTCACCCTGGGGTTGATGTATTTTTTCAGCCCGAGCAGTTTAAGGAAGGGGATGGCCAACATAATGGTGGAACAGCAGAACCAGGAAACACATTGCGTTGGGTGGAAAAATGGAGAGAGCAAACAGAGGAAGGTGGAAAAGAGAGAGAACAGAAGATGGGGATGGGAACACAGAAAAAAAAGATTTAAAATTAAGAATAAATAGAAAAAAAAAATAACACATGCTTGCAAAAATTATGAGCCATTCCAAAATAAACCAATTAAATGGTGGGATTGAAAGGTAAAATGCAGTGCATGCATCAAGGCCAAATATCAAGTCTGAATGTCTATGATGTAGGAAGGGCTAATGACCAGAGGTAAACATATCACAGGGAAGTCAATGTTAATGAAGTCAAAACATAATCAGGCTACAAGGTTGAGGCCCAGGACCAGCAGGGGTTAGAGTTGGGTTAGAGGAGTGGGAACCAGGAGTGTACCACCCATGTTGTTCCTGTTGACATCAGCAGGTTTAACCAATAACATATTGTAACCTGGAGTTACGGTATACTGTATTGTATACAAATGTAAAGATGAAATGTAAACACAAACAAGGAATTCAACAACAAATCATATCTAATATGAAAGATAACAAGTGGATGGAAGTGTCAGTGCATTTCAGTGAGTTTAATGGGGAAAAACCGAAACAAACAGATCCTCATGCTCGATCATTTGGCACAGAGCCCAAACACGAGTAGCGCTGCAATGACTACTTGATAAGGTCAATTAAAAAAGGTAAAATCGTTAAAATACTGGTTAGAAGTTTCCAGAGGTACTGCTGCAGTGCCTTAATTGACAGTTCTGTACCTTGTCTAGCTGAGACACCACCTCCCACAGCAGGGCATGCAGCAGAGACAGCTCACGGCCTAAGTCAATGTATCCCTCAAAGCCTGGGGTGTTGGAGATGGTTTCGAGGTTGGAGATCTCCAGCAAGAAGCGGGTCATGCCTGCCCACTCATGCTCCAGGAAATCATTCATGAAGGCCATGTACTCCTCTTTATTGCCAAACCTGAGGACATGATGAGATAGACAATATATGATTTAAGGGATTTATATATATATATATATATATATTTTTTACACTTTTCTGAAAGGTCTGTACAAAGAAGAGAGACAGAGAGTTCACAGCTTTGTTTTTTTTCATGATGATAATATAAAAATTTAACAAATAAATAAATAAAAATCAAAAGGCCTTTCATTACTGCAGAAAACACAACTAATAAATAAATAAATACATACATACATACATACATACATACTGGTACTTGTTCACCGGCTTTTCTGTCTCACCTACTGCAATCACACATGCTCTCTCTCTCTCTCCAATAACTGTCTATCAATCCAACAGTTCAAGCGTCCGCTTCGCCTTGAGGCCGCATTACCACGTCACGTGGTATTTTATTTTTCTAACAATTCAATGGCCTGTCGTCAATTATTACTTACTTATTTCTGGAAAATCATTTTGGCATTTTGTTTGTTGTTAAATGTGTGTGCTGTGGTGGACAGTAGGCTAACTTTTCCATTATTTCAGTTAACTTGATGAAGAAATATGGAACTGTAATGCGGTCAAGACCTGACTGGAACTACTTTAGCTGTGAATTTACTTAAAAATAATTGCACATCTCAGAATGTCTGTTAGCAATCGAGAATTCAGATTCGAGAATTCAACAGCGCTGTGGTATAAGTAAGGAATAATCCAGGGTTATGTATATATTGCATGATTTTAATCGGTAAAGAACCTCATGCTTATACCACGGTCACTTTCCAGCATTGATAAGTTAAAGCAATCATTCATGTTTGACTGAAAGAATAAAAATAATGGTTAATTTTAGTCGTTAGATCTAGAATTCTGCCTGCTCGGTGATAAGATAGTTATAGTTAGAGATAGAGAGAGAGAGAGAGAGAGAGAGAGAGAGAGAGAGAGAGAGAGAGAGAGAGAGAGAGCGAGGGAGAGCAAGGGAGAGAAAGGGGGAGAGAGAGTGAGGGAGAGAGATGGAGTGAGAGAGGGAGGGAGAGAGAGAGAGGGGGAGAGAGAGAGAGAGAGAGAGAGAGAGAGAGAGAGAGAGAGAGAGAGAGAGAGAGAGAGAGAGGGAGGGAGGGAGAGGGAGAGAGAGAGGGAGAGAGAGAGAGACTCTGTGTGTGTGAATTACCTGCATCTGTGCCGGGTCTCTACTAATAATGAACCTGTGAGTATAATTACTGTATGTAACTGTATGTGACTACAGTTTTTTTTAGGCAGAACTTTAATTCAGAATGGTGATTAAACTGACTGGAACTACCTGTGCATTATATGGTTTGAACACACACCTTCCAGCCAATCAGAATCCTGTATTCAGACAGCCCACGGTATAAAATGAATTAAAGCGTGTATACTCTGTTTGAGGTGTGCTGCATACTTGGTGAAGTTTGCGAGGTTCTGGATGACTTTAGCGATGAGGGTGAGTGTGCGTGAGGTACGGTCGTCAGGATATTCCTGCATGAGGTTGAACAGGGATGGTGACATGATGGCTGGACAGAGAAAGCGCAGAAATAGTGAGGCACTGATTAATCTTTGGCTGATGTCCTGCTTCCCCCGAGCATGGCACTGTTGCTTCCATGAAGAAAACACCTCCTTCAGCTCACGGGGAAAGACACTAAGTGAGAGAACACACAAATTAAAGGAGAGAGAATAAGTCTGGGTAAGGGGCTTTCATAATCTCTGTAAATCCATGTACCATCTGTTCAATCCACATCAGTTTTGGATTAAAAAAAAAGGATTTTTTTTTTCTTTTTTGTTTAATGATTTTAAAATATATTTAGTTTCATATTTAAGCATTCAAATCCTGAGTGTTCTTATATTGCATTTCCCACTGGAAATAGGAAATATGATTTAAAAAATGTATTTAATGGAGGATATACAGATTTAATAATAATAATAATAATAATAATAATAATAATAATAAAAAAAAAAAACTAATTTCCTACACACACAAGTCACCAGTAGGTTTGAGGATCTGAACAGGGAAGATGCAGGGAAAATAGCTAAAAGATGCTGGAAAGATGGCATCCTTGGAGCTATGTCAAAATGTTTGATGATGGAATTACATACACTGATATGTTTGCTAATCTGGCTCCGTGTAAAGTCAGTGTAGAGACATGTTCGGCCATGAACGTACGCAGGTTTTGCCAAGACCACAACTTGAGAAGGAAAGTGGATGACAACCTCCGAGAAATAGCAATGGCCAAATCAATCATCATAGTAACCACAATGATAACATGGGCTCAACAAATGTACCTAATTTACTGGCCAGGTCACTGCCATTTCTGTGACGTAGTCATCAACTTGTCCTTTCTTCCAGGTCAAAACTGATGAATGGTCAACCTGTGTGTCTACAATTCAGTATATAGACTAAAATTCTACAACCCATACAGACTGGATTGTTGGGTTGAGTTTACCAGTAGGAGTTGATGATCTTGCAGAAGGCTAGCTCACAGCACATTTTTAAGTTGCTTTGGTGTTCAGGCAGCTCACTGCTGGGGCACTTTGATGGATCCACCTCACAGTTCTCGTCCGACTCATACAGAGCTTTGATGAACTCTCCTTAAAAGAAGGGAAAAGGAATGGGTTATGTCTCGACAGGTGCTGGTTATTTTCAACAGACACACATCTACTGAACAATCAGACATTTATTTTAGGTAAATCAGTGGTCAACCAACATCGACGTTTTGGTTTGATGACAAACGTTGCCGATCACAGGATGCCTCATATAGAACAGTTTTAAATACAGAGATAATTGACAGGATTTTCATGTCCCTGTGTGAATGGTAATCTATATAAACTATATGATAGCTGCAGTGAGATGTGAGCTCAGTGTTCACCCAAGAACATAAAGCTAAACACCTTTTCTAGCTTTTAATGATTAAATTAGACCAGAGGTTCTCAACCTTTTGTAACTAAAGCCCCCTTAGCCTCCTTAGGGAGGCACAAAAAGGTACTAGATTTGTCGCTGTTGCAAAAAAAAGTCGCTAAAGGGGCCTGAAAGGTCTCTAAGTTGGCAACACTGGTCTGCACTGACAGCTAGTTGAAAGGCAGCTAAGCTCCGCCTCTTCCCCAACAAAAAGAAAATACAGAAGGAGATAGAACGCAGAGTTTTTCCCATTTATGCACAATATGTTTGAAAAGCAATAAAATACACAGAGTACCCAAATGATGCCCTGTCTGTGTTTTTTTTCTTGAAAACAATTTGCGCCCCCCTGGTTGAGAACCCCTGAATTAGACCACAGCTTAAGGAAACCCAGGCAGATGTCACTATTCTGAATGACATTTTGCTTAATATTACCCATATTCAAACCTTTACTTTAATTATCTTCTGTGAAAGATTTTCTATGTAAACCACAGGCAATCTGATGGTTTTCTACATGTTAAATAAATCAGTAGCAGTAGCATTCACCTACAGTGCATCACGCAGTCTGATTTTACCACTCCAAACCACCGGGGTACAACTTCTTATAACTTCTTGTGTGCAGATGCACACATTTGCGTTACTTCTTCGCACTTTCACATACACGTTGGGCATTTCTCAGATTATCTGCTTGGTCCTACGGTTGGAGCTACAAGTGAGCCTGTTCTCCAAAGATACCGTTAATCTTCAATCGGTTACAAGCTGTTGGATTAATGTATGTTCCACTTACATAACAATTACAGCTAGCTATGGCATCACTAGGAATGCTGAGCCCTCAGGGTAGTACTGTGGCATGGCAGAAGGCCACAAATGTAGTGGAGTGGATTGCTGTAATTCCATGCTCTTATCGCTGAGTCACTAAGTTAGTTAGTGATCCTCACTAACTTGCATATAAACTCAGCAAAAAAAAGAAACATCCCTTTTTCAGGAGAATTTATTTTAAAGATAATTTTGTAAAATCCAAATAAGATAATTTACAGATCTTTATTGGAAAGGGTTCAAATTATGTGTTTTTATGCTTGTTCAATGAACCATAAACAATTATTGCACCTGTGGAATAGACCTTAAGACACGAACAGTTTACAGGCGGTTGGTGATTAAGGTGACAGTTACAATAAGCTAGGACACTAAAGAGACCTTTCTACTGACTCTAAAAAACACCAGAAGAACCATGCCTAGGGTGCCTGCTCACCTGCGTGAACATGCCATAGGCCTGCTGCAGGGAGGCATGAGGACTGCAGATATGGCCAGAGCAATAAACTGTAATGTCTGTAATGTAAGACGCCTGAGACAGTGCTACAGGGAGACAGGAAGGACAGCTGATCGTCCTCGCAGTGGAAAATTACAGTGCATGCAGTAAGTATTCACAGCGCTTCACTTTTCCCACATTTTGTTATTTTACAGCCTTATTCCAAAATGGATTAAATTAAGTATTTTCCTCAAAATTCTACAAACAATACCCCATGATGACATGAAAGAAGTTTGTTTGAAATCTTTGCAAATTTATTAAAAATAAAAAACAAAAAAAAGCACATGTACATAAGTATTCACAGCCTTTGCCATGACACTCAAAATTGAGCTCAGGTGCGTCCTGTTTCCACTGATCATCCTTGAGATGTTTCTACAACTTGACTGGAGTCCACCTGTGGTAAATTCAGTTGATTGGACATGATTTGGAAAAACACACACCTGTCTATATAAGGTCCCACAGTTAACAATGCATGTCAGAGCACAAACCAAGCCATGAAGTCCAAGGAATTGTCTGGAGACCTCCGAGACAGGATTGTATCGAGGCACAGATCTGGGGAAGGGTACAGAAACATTTCTGCAGCATTGAAGGCAATGAGCACAGTGGCCTCCATCATCCGTAAATGGAAGAAGTCTGGAACCAGCAGGACTCTTCCTAGAGCTGGCCGCCCGGCCAAACTGAGCGATCGGGGGAGAAGGGCCTTAGTCAGGGAGGTGACCAAAAACCCGATGGTCACTCTGACAGAGCTCCAGCGTGTCTCTGTGGAGAGAGGAGAACCTTCCAGAAGAACAGCCATCTCTGCAGAACTCCATCAATCAGGCCTGTACGGTAGAGTGGCCAGACGGAAGTCACTCCTCAGTTAAAGGCACATGACAGCCTGCCTGGAGTTTGCCAAAAGGCACCTGAAGGACTCTCAGACCAAAGATTGAACAAAGATTGAACTCTTTGGCCTAAATGGCAAGCGTCATGTCTGGTGGAAACCAGGCACCACTCATCACCTGGCCAATACCATCCCTACAGTGAAGCGTGGTGGTGGCAGCATCATGCTGTGGGGATGTTTTTCAGCGGCAGGAACTGGGAGACTAGTCAGGATCGAGGGAAAGATGAATGCAGCAATGTACAGAGACATCCTTGATGAAAACCTGCTCCAGAGCGCTCTGGACCTCAGACTGGGGCGAAGGTTCATCTTACAACAGGACAACGACCCTAAGCACACAGCCAAGATAACAAAAGAAGTGTCTACAGGACGACTCTGTGAATGTCCTTGAGTGGCCCAGCCAGAGCCCAGACTTGAACCCGATTGAACATCTCTGGAGAGATCTGAAAATGGCAGTGCACCGACGCTCCCCATCCGACCTGATGGAGCTTGAGAGGTCCTGCAAAGAAGAATGGGAGAAACTGCCCAAAAATAGGTGTGCCAAGCTTGTAGCATCGTACTCAAAAAGACTTGAGGCTGTAATTGGTGCCAAAGCTGCTTCAACAAAGTATTGAGCAAAGGCTGTGAATACTTATGTACATGTGATTTTTTTTTTAAATAAATTTGCAAAGATTTCAGACAAACTTCTTTCACGTTGTCATTATGGGGTATTGTTTGTAGAATGTTGAGGAAAATAATGAATTTAATCCATTTTGGAATAAGGCTGCAACATAACAAAATGTGGGAAAAGTGAAGCGCTGTGAATACTTTCCAGATGCAGTGTAAATGTAAACATGTGTCCCCCCCAGACGTGATTGAGAACTTGAAAATGCCTGGAGGAACATCTCACAGCAAGAACTGACAAATCTGGTGCAGTCCATGAGGATGAGATGCATGGTGTTGCAGTTATTTATAATGATAATCTAGGCATCACAGGAAAACCTAGTGATACATTCAACTCTTACGAAGTTCTTTATACTAGTATAACACAAGTAGCCACAAAAAATATCTACTGAGTCGATTCCGCTAATTATTATTTACAGACCCCCAGGGCCATATTCTGAATTCCTTGGTGAACTTGCAGATTTCATCTCAAACCTTGTTGTTTCTCTAGACAAAGCATTAATTATTGGCGACTTTAATATTCATTGTGATAACCCAGAAGACCCACTGAGAACAGCGATTGTGTCTATTCTAGATTCAGTTCGGGTTAATCAGAATGTAATTAAAAATCTAAATCGTTTTTTAAAAAAAGTGTCATTAAAGAAATTGAGTGAGTGATCCCAAGGGGAGATTTGAGCATACAGTAGCGAAGAAACACGGGACGTTACTGTGGAAGTGGGGGTGTGGTCAGGGGTCGGCTGTGGACAGAGAGGAGTCTGGTCGAATTGCTGGCTGGAAGTTGTTGCTTGTATGCTAACCGTTTCTGTGGTAACATTGCAGTCTGGGTTGGCTGCCTGGAGTAATCGGGAGCAATAGGATTTTGTTGACAAGCTCACACATATTACTTGTGCTTTTCTCCTTCATGTGCGATTCCACGGCCTTAACACCTACAGAGCCAAGTTTAAAGCATTTCTTAAAAGTGCTACAGCAAGCTTCAAAATCATTTCCCGGTACTGGTTTTAGCCAGACTGAGAATTGATTATTTTCAAGCCACTAGCTGTTAGGCTTACATTTCCCCATTACTTCACGTCCACCTCGGTGCACGAAACTACCATCCCCATGTTTGGGGATACCATGGGGATGGTACCATGGGGATGGTAGTTTCGTGCTTTGGGCCCGTTTTGCTGCATCTGGGCCTGGATTTGTTGAATTGGGTTCTCTTTATCTACTTTTAGGACTCTAGGACTTTTAGGACAACCCAAGCTGTGATTTTTGCAGTAAATTGAGCGTGGTGTATGGGGTTAGAATCACAACAGGGTTTTGCTGTGGATTTGGTAGCAAAACATTGGTGAAAACATATATTCCCTTAAAATAAAGAACTTATGACCTATAATGTTGCTTGTTTTATTTTAGAATTTGTTACAATGATTCTGCTAGATGGTTAGAACCAGTCAGTGTGCGCAATGTGGCTCTTAGCTGATTGGTCTGAGTGGATGGTGGGTGGAGTCCACCTATTTGTGGAATTGTATGCACGTCTTGATGCTAGAAATGTTTCAAAATCCACAAATGCACAGGAAGTGATCCACAAATGAATGCCAGGGAGGACTCATGTGTAGGCTGAACAATGTTAGGAGTTAAAAGTCTCTATTATATGCAACTCCTCCCTAAGAACGTGATCTAGATATTTAGGGTTGGCTAGGTAGTTTCTTGATGTAGAGTTTAGGAGAGCTAGTTTTGGTAAAGTAAATTAGGCATGTTGGCTGACTGTTAAATTAGTAGCCCACCAACTTCTATCCTGCTTAGCGTGATGAAATGGGCACTGCAAAGCTGAGCTCCTTGGACCAAAATGATCCCTCCTAATCGGTGTATGATTCGACAATATGCACGACGGGACATTTTAGACAGCAAATTCTTGCTGACTGAGTGATGCATCTCATGCAGAGGTCCGGACTGAGCACAGTAGTGTTAACATCATGTTTAAATGCTGACAGTAAACAATACAATACCATGCAACAGAATACAACACACCACAAATAATATATTAAATTCTACTTCTCTACAATTAGGACTATTCATTCAGCAATATATTAATAGTATTGACTCCTGGTAGATGTTTATTTATTTGGTTTGCATGCCATCTTGTTTACAAATCATCGTATTAGTCTTTTTTTTTTTTTTTGTTTACTTTTAAAATGGCCTCTTTTGTTACATCACATTGCATCTGATTCTTCAGGCTGTACTTTCTATCACCTGTATAAAAGTGGTGAAATAGACACTAGACACATCTCAGACACCACTACTCAAGAAAAACCTCTCAACCTTAAAAGCGTCAACATTAAAACCTGAACTACTATCGGGTTCGGTTAGACTAGAGACACCCAGGCTTGATTACTGCCAGCCCTGTCGAGTCTAAAGATCACTTAAATAGAACTTTCCAGCAATATAAAGTAGATAAAAAAGTTCTCAACAAGCAGCACACTATGCTGCCGTCAAAAGGAATTATGGAGGTTTTTGAAATATATCAGTCTGGAATGGGTTACAAAGCCATGTCTAAGAGCCTGGGACTCCAGCAAACCACACTGAGAACCATTATCTCCAAAGGGCATACTCAACTTCCTCCATCGATCACTCATCCAGGAAGACCCAGGCGATTATCTAAGAAACTGCAGGACTCACTTGACTCAGATAACGACAGAATTCATGATTCCACCAATAGAAACAGGGCAATGGTACAGTATCAATGAGAAAGTTGCAACCAAGAGAAACACTGGAGACTCTACCACCAACATGCCAAATTAGATTCGCCAAACACACATCCTGATGACCCCCATGCCTTTTGGGATTATTTTCTGTGGACTGAGGGGTCAAAACTTGGCCTTTTTGGAAGACATGAGTAAATACATTGTTTTCTGTTTCCTCATGTTCTTCTCATCTTATATTACATTTTTTAATTACATTTGGCCAATGGCATCCATGGGCATGTCTCTGCCACAAGTCTAGTCTTTCTTGTTATGAATTTATGTGCTAGAAATACCCTTAAAATACTTTAGATTTGAAGAAAAACTGTTTCAGACATTTGACCTTGACCCTGTTTGGATAAGTATGTAAATACAATCAGTTTATCTGCTGGTCACAATGATAAATAATAACTTCATATGAATCCTATAATCATTCAACTACTCGTTCTGGAGATATCACACTAATGATAATCTCAGACGGATGGACGGACAACCCAAAAACATAATGCCAAACTGTAATAAATCTTCTAACAGCATTCATAATCAGTAAATCGAAATCATGATCTGTCATTTTAATGTCATTCATAGAAAGGATTTAATTACAATCCCAATACTGCCATCTTATGTGTCTTTAGCCTAACTGCACTCTACATACATCGCTCAAAGAGTAGTTACTGAGAATCTGTTTAGAAGGAAAATTTGCTCAGTTTATTTGAGCTACACAGGAGCATGTGTGTTAAGACTAAAAGTCTTACAGTGACATTAACCTCTGGCAGCTTTTCACTAAACATTGGCAGCATTTGTACTTTGTACAGGGTTGACACAATATATAAATAAATTTAAACAGGAAATACAAATATTAATATGCGCACATGTTCCTTACCTAGGGCATCATGCAAATACTTCTGACCCACAAGTTTGAGATACTCTTCTATGGCTTTGGTGGCCAGTGTGTTCTCCCGGAAGATCAGCACGTCATGATCTGCACACCGATCCACCTCAGACATGACCAGGTCTGTAAGAAAGTCCTGAGGAAAAGTGATTATAAATTGAAGACAAACACACTAGATAAAAGGAATGGTCACATGACTAACCTTGTTAGAAAGAAAAAGTATTGACAATGAAGGCCATTCACCTTTGCCCGGCCGGTGCTCTGCAGTATGTGCACGAGCGCGCTGGCCATCTCCTCCTTATTCTTCACACTGATTACAGGCTCAAGCACTGAACACAGCATAGTGTAGTTGTTGGTGATGAACTCTGCAAATTCCTTGTACAGCTCCATGGGAAGGATTGCGACACTCTGAAAGCGGCACTTGATACGGATGGAGGGGCCTCCGCCTTTCGCCTTGCTGCTGGTGGGTGTGCTCACTGGGTACCACTTCTCCACAAACTGGCGCCCACTCACGGCCTGCACCGGGATGTTCACCAGTCCAACGTAGTTGCTCTTGTCTTTTTTCTTTTTCTTGTCGGCGTCGCGGTACACGTGCACGGTGATGCTACTGATGGCAGGCAGACCACCGAACTCAAAGTGCTCACCCCAGAACAGGCAATCTGAGCGCACCTTGCTGGTGGTGCGTGCGTACAGTACATCATCAAGGCACAGCTCGCAAAAGTATCTCTTCTTGGGTGGCAAGTCTTTGGCCTCAATGATCCACAGGCGCAGCACATTCTCTGCACGCCGGCAGTTGTCCTAAAGATGATTGATGCACGATTTATCTTTCAGGAAGCTTTTAAAACTCAAGATAGCTTGACCTGCTTCTGTTTTGCCAACATCAGGAGAAACTAGCACACCATTCTTTTGACTTTAACAGTAAGCGACAGAAACCCATGGCGCAGAATGCAGAGATAAGAACTATACCGAGTTTTATCAGCTAAAAACAAACTGGAATTAAAAAGGAAAGAAGATAGGACCTTATTTGGTTGCACAGTCCTCCTGATGTTCTCCATCCATTTGTCTCTCTCAGAAGCTGAGGAGCAGCTGAAGCACTTACTGCCCCCTGAATATGTCACCTACAGAAAGGAGGACAAAAAAAGAGACTTCATAGTCAAAAATGAACCATTAAGATAAGAATCAAGTGTAATCCATATGTCTGAAATGAGTCATGCCACATGACGTGGACTAGAGATAACCAACATCACTGTAACGTACTGTTAGAATCACTGAAACAAAATACGAGGATATTATCGTAAATTAGACTTTCATATGTTTCATAGCTTATATGAATCCCAATAATATAAAAACGTGAATAGTACACATGATAATATATAATATAATATTATATATGATAATATAGAAATAATGTCAGGAAATCCCTCAGACTGTACCTCGAAACAGAACTCCTGTCCCAGCACGCTGCTGTGGAGCGGTTTAATGTACACATCCTCCTCCATGCTGAGGTCTAGTGCCTCCACAGCACTGCTCGGACTGAGCAAAGACTCGTGTGAACAGGACTCTTTCAGCTTGGGCAGGCCTCGCGACCTATAGTCATAACAAACGTCTTCAGCTAATTTGTTTAAAGTCAACCATATTCAAACATCAGTGAACAGGCTGGAACAATTAACTGAATCCTTTCACCCAACTCTCATATCTTATCCTGCTTCCTGTCCCTGTAAACAGTCACGAGACGGGGTGAAAAGGAAAACATGGTTAATTACACAATCAGCTGGGCGCAATTTTATCCAAAGGGTTTAGCTTTTTCTTCAGCTACTAAACAATAAATAAGAATACTTGACGGGAGCAAACTCTGTAGACTGTAAGAGGAAGTAGTTAGTCCTCAGAGACGAACACAAATGTTCCCGACATACCTAATCTTTAAACGTTCTCAAATGCTCAAGCATTCTCCTTATTTCGTCAAACATTAGTCACCCAGCTGGAAATTCAGTAATACAGATGGACCTTGCTGTTTTCCAGGAAGAGAAAGCTAATACCTACGAAAAGCAACTAAAGATCCACTTGAGGGAGTCTCCCCAGAGCATATCAGTGGCTCATATCATCTGCGGAATCCACAATCTTCTCTACGAAAATAAATGCCTTTCAGCTGGCCGCTCCATATCGGTTGGAACCTGCAGCGCGATTAAGGTGCGGCAGTAGGTGACTAGGCTTCAGCATTCGGCTGATAAACAAGGGAAACACTTCTGAAGCCCAGGAGAGTGTCACTATGGGGATGTGCCTAAGAGGAGTGGTGGCCAAGGAGCCTGGAATGAGTTGTATGCACAAACATCTCAAACAATACTGTCACGCACACACACACACTTATACCTGCACCGGTGCCAGCTGCTGTTGTGCACATTCAAACCTCACCATTTATTAAAGAAGTGCCTCCACCTCAAACAAAACATGCCATACAATAGTAACATCAGCGACTGTCAAAAGGAATGACCCATTAGTGATCTCAGCGCTAAGCAACATGATGTTCATGAATACACGGAGGTGTGAGAGATTCCGTCTGCTTCACCTAGACTCTTTAAAAAAAATCCCTCGGCCTGAATCACCACTCTGGTATTTCCTGCAATAAAGACTTGAATGAACTTTATGATGTTTGTAAACAAAGTGCCCAGAGATTTCCTGCGTCATTAGTTATCGGTTGCCTCATTTTCTACGGCTGTAACAAATCTAAACAGCTCAATAGATGTCCTCACGACAGCGTATTTCCACAGAACTGCACACAGAGCTGTTTCATATTGTTTATGAATACAATCAGAATGAAGTGGCCTTTTATGGGTTCAGGAAAGATAATCTCACGAAGAGAGCTAAATTATAGATTCATCAGCATAACGTCAGCAGTATTCCTACACTGCTCACCCAATTTGGATGTAAATACAAATTAAAGCTGAAAGTCTGCATTTCATCATATTTATGATTTAATTTCCACTCCAATATGCTGGGGCAGACCGCTAAAATACCACCACAAATGTCCAAATATTTATGGACACGGCTGTAACACCAAGTTTAGGTATATAAGAATGGGGTCTTGTTCTGTTTCTTTTGAAGTCTCTAAATAAAAATGAATTATTTTGATTGTCAGAATTATTTAAATCTAAAAAAAAAAAAATCTTTTCAGTATAAATTAGGACTAGTATTTCATTTTCATTTCAAGCAATCACTCTAAATATGTTAAACTGAGTATATCTCTGGTTTATTTGAAATCCACCTGTGTCTAATTGTACGGCTGTAAAAAAACAACAACAACAACAAAAAAACAAACAAACAAAAAAACACTGACAGCTAAAACAGCAGATCAAATTAGTCTTGCTGTCATGAGGAAAAAAGAAGGGGAAAAGCTGGGGAACGTTATAAAGAGATCAGCAAAGCTTCGAACCATCCGAGGAGCACTGTGAAATCCACTATTACAAAGTGGAAATACCCACACCAGCGAGATCAGGCAATTCTTCCAAACTGAGCACCCAGGCAAGAAGGGAAATTGGGAGAGAAGAGTCCAAGAGGCCAGCTGCGCCACTGAAGGAGCTACAGGGCTCACTGGATGAAATAGGAGAACCTCTGCAGACATAATGAATATCACCAGCTCTGTACAGATCTGGCCTCTGTGAGAGAGTGGCCAGGAAGAAACCACTTCTGAGAAAGGCTAACACAAAGCATGCTGGGAGTTTGCTAGAAGGCACGTGACAAAATCTGAGATCTTTTGGACAGAGGTTTCGAGTCATTTGGTCTAAGAGCAAAGCGTTATATTTGGAGGCAGACCAAATACAGCCAGCACTCAGGTAACACTATTCCTCCTACCATCAAGCATGCTGGTGGTAGCATCACGCGCTGGGTTGCTTTTTAGCAGAAGGAACTGGAAATCGTGTCGTCATCAAAGGGCAACACAGAGGGAGCCAAACACAAGCAAATTCTTCAGAGGCACCTGTTCCCGTAAGCCAGAAATCTGTGTCCCGGGTCAAAATTACATCTCAACAGGACAATGAGCCAAATCACAGAACAAAAACAAAGGAAGGGCGTGAAGAAAAGGCGGCGTTTGTTTTTGAATTGTTGAGTCAAATCCCAGACTGAAATCCAATTGAAAATCTGTGTCATGAACTGAAAACTGCTGTCCACCAACGATCTCCATCCAATCTGGAGCTGGAGAAATGTTGCATTAAGGAATGGAAGAAAATGTCAAAATCAAAATATGCAAAGCTGAGCGAAATATGAGAACTCTGTATTCAAAGATACACAATATGCCCAAAAGTATGTGGACGACTTACTGTCATACCCATATGTATTTGTTGAACATCCCATTCCAAATTTGGTCTGCCCTTTGCTGCTATAGATTGATAGATATGGAGAGTGGCTGTGGTGATTTGTGCTCATTCAGCCACAAGAGCATTAGTGAGGTCTGGGTGAGGAGGCCTCGGCGTTCCAATTCATCCCGAAGGTGTTCAGTGGGGTGAACATCAGAGCTCTTTGCAGGCCACTTAAGTTCTTCAACACCAACCTTGGCAAACCATGTCTTCATGCTAGAACATGTTTGGGCCACGTAGTTTGGGGTAGTCCATATGAATGCCCAAGGTTTTGGAATGGAATGTCCAACAAGCTCATACAGGCATGATGGTCAAGTGTCCACACTTTTGGACATACGCTGTATATAGTTCATGGAAAATGATGACTAAAGGGGCATTAAATGAAATTGGATTTTGTCCAAATAGTACAGAATGACTATAATTATTTACACATAATAATCTGCCTAATCTATGACAGTTAGTAATATCATGACTAGGCCCATCACAGAAACCATAATAGCGTAAAATTGATGGTTATTACACTTATTTAATATTAATTCTGGGTTAATATCATGGGTTCTTGAGACCTTTGTGTTCCCCATGAGCAGCAAGGCACGCATACCAACTTTCAGACGTTTTGGCCTGACAGAGTAGAAATGCCATTGTTTTGAACGTGTCACCTTTGAGTCATGGCCTGTATCGCTCCTATACTCTGTTCATGCCCATGCTTTCTGAGAAGTGTAAGTCTGGACTCTAGTTTAGATGGTGGCACAGTAGAACAAAATTGACAAAATTGACCAATCTTCATGGTTCTGGAGAAGAAGACTTACTATTTCTGTTAGCATTAGCTGTGGCCAATCAGACATAGAATGTCTGCTTATAGACGGTCTCTTGCCAGAAAGCCATGGATACGTGTGCGTGTAAAGGGCCTGAGGAGTCGGTGAGAATTTTGGCGTGCACGCGGATTGCGCAGGAACGGAGACATCCAGTGGCAGAGTGCACTAGCATTTAGCCGAGCATGCGTATTTCAGATATTCACGATAAATCTATTTTTCTTACATTCACCCATTTCTCAGATTTGTTACTCAACATTGTCAAGAATCTCCATATGAACTGGTGATTGAATCGGAGTGTCCGTTTTATGACTAGCAGATGTGTAAAGCATTATTTTACTTCTGTTTTATTCCTCCATCAGGAGGAAACCTATTGTTATTTTGTAACTGTTAGTCTTCTTTTTCTCCTCCTCTTATTATTATTATTCTCCTTATCTCCCTAAAATGCCCAATAACTCAAGACCAGAATGGTAAAAAGTTTTGAAATTTGGTACATTGATACTACAGGCCACGAGTAACTCACACTACGTGAGCATATAGGTGGCACTACAAGCCACGGCCAAAGTCTACGTGATTTTCCCTCTGCCCCATAAGTCCAAAATGTCTGAAAAATGGTATACATGCCTTATTTCTCATGGGGAACAAAAAAGCCATTGGGACCCATAAAGTCTGCCATGATTTAAATTTTCCACGACAGATGACAGCTTAAACTGATGCAGATGATCAGTGTGGCAGTAAAGAACTGGAGTGACAAGACTCATGCACAAAAACTACAAAAGTCAAGTTTTCAAGATCAACTCTTTGTAATAGTCTTCTGGAGTAGTTTTCCAGTTACAGTATCTCCAGGATCATCCAGTCTGAAGAATTACAAAAGACCGTACTGTTCTGCATACCAACCAACCAAACCAATAAATCACACCGGTTTTCATGCACGGACTCAAAATACAACTTTCGCAACAGGTGAAAGGTCTGCAATTAAATTCCCTTCGCTAACAGAGTATAATGTAATAAACGAATTTTAAAAGACCGGTCCCTTTTCAGGTCTAATGTCAGAAACCGCTTTGACATGGCTGTTTTAAAGTAGGTTTTGCTTAAATGCAGAGTGTGACATAGAACCGGAGTGATCATAAACAAATCGTCACTTTGAACAGTGGACAAAGAAAACGTCGCACCTGTCGTTCTCAGGAGCCCGCAGTGATGGTAGCCTGAAGCTTGGGTTCCGCTCCAGTTTGGTCTGGCTCTTTGTCCTCTTGATTGACCCTTTCAGTCGCTTACTGAAAAACCCCTGAGAGAGAGAGAGAGAGAGAGAGAGAGAGAGAGAGAGAGAGAGAGAGAGAGAGAGAGAGAGAGAGAGAGGGAGGTAAAAGGTGACAAGTCTGCTATTGTAGTATACCATCAATGTCTACTTTCAGTAGGTAAACTATTGGCTCTGAGTACGTGTCCACTTTGCTGTGTACAGGGACAGAAAAAAGTGTTTCAGCCTTTCATTTACAAACAAATAATGCATAAACAGTGCTGAGAAAAGGTTCCTATTACCGACACACATAAGACCTTTCAACAGACTAGAACAAGACTAGCCTAATCCAGGCTAATAAAACTGGCAACCTGGTCTTTCGGTGCACCTTAACTTGCAAATCACCCAAGAATGTGAGACTTGCTCAACGCCTCATGGAAAAAAACTAAAAAAATTAATCAGTAACAGAGTATGATCGTTCAAACAGCAATGTGCAGGTCTGACAAATGAGGACGTGTGTCAGTGTTCCTCATGACGTGTGGGTTAAAACTTCACATACCTTGAGGATTATTTGGGGATGTGGGGACAGAGCAAGCTCAGTCTGTCTGAACAACTGAAGAACAATGTTCAACCTTGTCATCTGTCTAAACTTCACATCATGATCACTGTGATCATAACTTAAAAAAAAAAAAAAAAAAGCCCCAAAAAACCGCCCACTGAGATCTGAAGCAATATCTGGCACACTTCCTGATGATTAAACCAAACATGCCAGCCAAAAAGTGACGTGCTTGAAGAACGACAGACCACTAAGTGAATTTGCAGAATGAGAATCACCGCAAAACTGCTGAAACGGTGATCATCAAACTGCACTTATAAGGCTGGTTTATATTCTTCGATTTCATGCTGATTCAAGATGGCGCTGTGCTAGTGGCAGCTGATTACAGCAGCTCCTGTCTCCAGAGACATTGTATCTTACTTACATTACCTATATGAGGTTTTTGGAAGTGGAGTGGTATGACACTCCGCTCTATACGTGTCGCTCAGTCGCTCACAGCACTTTAAAACGTCCCGCTCCGACATGAAATTTCTCTGTAGTTGACTTGTTTGTAATACATTGCTTGAATAAATGCCTCAATTAAAGCAGTAAAACATCATAATGAAGATATTTGTGGGTGACATTCTGTTACAGGCTGTGCCTTTTATTAATTGAGCTAGCGTTGGGCAGAATTGAGAGCTGTCAGCCAATAAGAAACGAGTATTTCAACGTGTTTTCCTGTAAACCCTGCCTGATTGGTCACTGAAGATAAAATGCAACAGTTCGTTCACAAAACTACAACACTGCCATCTTCTTTTACTGACGTTTAGTTACGTAGTGACAATGCATTATTTTTTATGGATGCACAAAAAAGCACCAATAATTAAACTACAGTCCTAAATTAATAATAAAATCTCACTTTACGGTTTCCGTTACTCACTGCCTTTAGGCATATTGTTTTACTCATGTTTAACATTGTACTTAGATATTACAGATATTACTAATGCTACAGTGCTCACCACATCTACATTGTGAGTGTGGAGCAATGCAGCTTCGTTACTAATAGATTGCTCCTGTATAGTAAACAACGGAAGTTACACTGCAAGTGCGCAGATACAGCATACAATGGACAATAAACTTGAATTAAACTAAACCTTTCAAGCAACTCGCACCAATTTCTCCAAGCCCTTGCAGCCTGTGGAGCATTTTGGATATCAACACAAGTTTGTGCTCGTGCATCACTGTTGTGTTTCCATGCTACACAAGCTCCGCTTTGTAAAGTTTCCCGACGTTTAATATAAAACCTTGAATTAGAGGAACTGGAGGTCGCACGCTGTTTTCCGCCGTCACTTGAAGATTACACTGCTCTGACGGTATTTGTCTGATAGTGACTGAGGTCATATTGGGAATAAAAGGTAACGCTGATATAAACAGTAAGCTGGAGAAATTCACTGTCGGTGACTCTGGGTATTCTGCTAAAGCTAACGTCACTACGTGCATTTGACATCGCCTTCGACTGGGAAACGGCTTATACGTCCGGTTAGCGCTCGTGTTCCATTTGAGATGATACTACCCTTCTGAAATGCATACATTAGACGGTAGAGTATGTAGTGCATAGTGCAAGTGTAAAGTACATCATTTGGGGAAAAAACTTCGGTCTGTACTCTCCGATGTGTGCGATCTCTCCGATCAGCTGCACCAAAGATCTGACATGCACTCCGGAATGCGGTTCAACATTCCTGAAGAACTGCTGTGTCTGTACAGATGATACGGAGCTGGAAACAAACAAAGGCAAAGAGACGGCGCTACAAGCCCTTCATTCCCATCATCATGGGAAATGTTACTGGCAATAAGATGGACGAGCTCAACATACTGAGCGGGACCCAGAGGGAGTATCGGGAATGCAGTGTGCTTAGTTTCACTGAGACTCGAATGCTTCTATTTGTTTTCAGACAGTAAGCGCGGACAGAGACGCTGAACTGAGTGCCAAGAGGAAAGGTGGAGGGGTCGCACTGTTTGTAAACAACAGATGGTGTAACCGGGGACATGTTACTGTTGGTTCACCTCCATATTATCTGCCAAGGGAACTCCCGGTTGCCGTTGTGGTTATTGTTTACATCCCACTTGCAGATGACGCAGAAGCGGTGTTTGACGTCATACACTCGGCTATTGCGACATGAGTGTACGGAGTGACTCCAAACTTGCCAGCTAAACTCTTTCATTGTCATTTCTGGGGATTTTAAATCATGTGTCACTGTCCACTACATTAAAATATCAGCAGTGTGTCAACTGTGTTACCAGAAATGACAGAACACTGGATCTCCTGTACGCGAGTGTGAAGGGGCATACACTTCCTCTGCTCTGCCCCCACCGGGAGCCAGCACACCGACCACATCCTGGTTCTACCGACACCCACATACCGCTCTGTTGTCTTAAGGCAGTCTGTTACAAAGAAGACCATAAGAAGATGGTCACAAGAGGCAGAGGAGGATCTGCTCTGAGACCACGGTCTGGGAAGTGGTACGTGACCCGGCGGGGGAAGACATCAACAATATGACAGAGTGCATAACGGACTACATCGATTTCTGCACGAACACTATAGTTCCAGTGAGGTGTTTTCCTAATAACAAACCCTGGATCCTCAAGGACCTTAAGGAACTACCAAAAAAACAAAACAAACAGGCTTTCACGAAGAAGGACAAGGAACAGATGAGCAGGGTGCAGAAGGTGAGACTGAGGGAGAACTTAAACGCCTACGGAAGGAAGCCGGAGGGTAGGCTTCATCAGAACAATGCAAAGGAGGTGTGGGCTGGCAGGAAGCAGAGCACCAGCTTGAAAGCAAAACATCCACCTGTGGGGTGCAATCTACAAAACGCTAATGAGCTGAATTTGTTCTTCAGTAGGTTCAGCATGATGCCTTCCCCCACCATCTCCTCCACTCAACACCACTCAACCCCAACTTCCCCCAGGATCAACCACCTTTTCCCTCCTGGTCATCCACACCACAGCCTTCTCTAGAGAACTCACAACTCTACCTTCCCCAATTACCCCCATTACCTATGGCACTAATATATATATATATATATATATATATATATATATATATATATATATATATATATATAAATATACATACACACATACACATACATCCAGAACATCCTGTTCACCTGTTTTTCACTGTAAAATGTTCAGCAATTTCACACACAACAATGTTAAACACACAGAGTAGCTCTGTTAAAACTCAATGTGATTGCTGTCATGAGCTGCAATTCAAAATAAAAAAAAACTATGACCTTACGTTCAAAAGTCTTTACTAATCGAAAAAAAAAAAAAAAAAAAAATCAGAAGACTGGTCTGTCAGACAGATCGTTCTGTTAGCGTTAAACCAGTTAGCGTTAGCACTTAATACCTGTCCAGAACAGTACATGGGTATGCAATTCTGAGACAATTGTTTGTTTAGTCAGTCGCAGACGCTGCATCACACGGCTACACTTCTCCCATTATTTACAATGATAAAACACCACATACAGGCACAGCGTTAGTTTCACGCCAATCGACTGCTGGATATATATGGCAGCCATCTTGTGTATGCATACACAGGAATAAAAGCAAGTATTGTTAACTGCCTTTAAAATACAGCACACCCGCGTTCCGGAACCTTTTAATGTGGATCCGGCACCTCTAAAATACAGCACACCCGCGTTCCGGAACCTTTTAATGTGGATCCGGCACCTCTAAAATACAGCACACCCGCGTTCCGGATCCTTTCTATGTGGATCCGGCACCTCTAAAATACAGCACACCCACGTTCCGGATCCTTTCTATGTGGATCCGGCACCTCTAAAATACAGCACACCCGCGTTCCGGAACCTTTTAATGTGGATCCGGCACCTCTAAAATACAGCACACCCGCGTTCCGGATCCTTTCTATGTGGATCCGGCACCTCTAAAATACAGCACACCCGCGTTCCGGAACCTTTTAATGTGGATCCGGCACCTCTAAAATACAGCACACCTGCGTTCCGGAACCTTTTAATGTGGATCCGGCACCTCTAAAATACAGCACACCTGCGTTCCGGAACCTTTTAATGTGGATCCGGCACCTCTAAAATACAGCACACCTGCGTTCCGGAACCTTTTAATGTGGATCCGGCACCTCTAAAATACAGCACACCCGCGTTCCGGATCCTTTCTATGTGGATCCGGCACCTCTAAAATACAGCACACCCACGTTCCGGATCCTTTCTATGTGGATCCGGCACCTCTAAAATACAGCACACCTGCGTTCCGGATCCTTTCTATGTGGATCCGGCACCTCTAAAATACAGCACACCCACGTTCCGGATCCTTTCTATGTGGATCCGGCACCTCTAAAATACAGCACACCTGCGTTCCGGAACCTTTCTATGTGGATCCGGCACCTCTAAAATACAGCACACCCGCGTTCCGGAACCTTTTAATGTGGATCCGGCACCTCTAAAATACAGCACACCTGCGTTCCGGATCCTTTCTATGTGGATCCGGCACCTCTAAAATACAGCACACCCACGTTCCGGATCCTTTCTATGTGGATCCGGCACCTCTAAAATACAGCACACCTGCGTTCCGGAACCTTTCTATGTGGATCCGGCACCTCTAAAATACAGCACACCCGCGTTCCGGAACCTTTTAATGTGGATCCGGCACCTCTAAAATACAGCACACCTGCGTTCCGGATCCTTTCTATGTGGATCCGGCACCTCTAAAATACAGCACACCCACGTTCCGGATCCTTTCTATGTGGATCCGGCACCTCTAAAATACAGCACACCTGCGTTCCGGAACCTTTCTATGTGGATCCGGCACCTCTAAAATACAGCACACCCGCGTTCCGGAACCTTTCAACCCGAGGTGACGGCACAAAAGCTGATAGAATGTGCGATCCGTACACGTTTCCCTTTCTACTGAGAACACTCACTGCTATTAAGTCTGTTATGCTTTACGTCACTGTAGCAGTGTGGTCGATTACAATGGCCTATCTATCAGCAGTGAACATCACGGGCTACGTGACATACTGGAAGCACTCTTACATGTCTGTAAGGTCGAGGACTGTGACCTTTCCCACGCCTCCCGACCTGCTCGAACACTACCCAATTAGTGTTTCGGGACCTTTACAAATTAAGCAAACACACGACTAATCTCTTAACTCTACCACAATGACTTTGATATAAAAACATAACCGGACGTGTCTCTTTCCCTCTATCCATCACGATGGGTTTGTTTGTTTACTAACAAATTTACTACAGGATATCACGATCAAAAAACATAGCTGTGCGTGTGAAATTAAAAACCAGTCCAGTTGAGATCATTATAACTTGAGTGATGCAGCTGAGGTTGAGGACCTGTCAGAACCAGCATTCACAAACCATGCTGACATGGCTGGTAGTTCTACACCTCTGGCATGGGGTTCATATTTAAATTATACTGCCTAAACGTTAGCGAGTGTTACTCCAGCGTAGATTGGTGCTGTACTGATCGATCATAATATTTAGTCCATTAGGATGCAGTTTTCAATTCTGCAATCGAGAAACCACAACAAATATAACCATTACTGCATCTTCTCTGTAAAAGACATAAAATCCTGATTATCCAGCTCGTAAACTGTGATTGTAATAACCGGTAACACTGGACGCAGTGTTACTCACTGGCACTTTGAAGGGTGAGGAGTTGGGCCCGTCCACTGAGATGTTCTTGTCAGAGCTGCCAAGGCCAGAGATGCTCCTCCGCCTGGGGGAACGATCTGAGGATACTTCTGTAGAGAGAATAGAGTAAAAAAAAAAAAAGATCAGACAAAGAAACAATGAGAAGGAAACAGAAATGATACACAAGGAAAAGTAATGTCTTTGTTTCAACAGATATGAAGATTGTAGTTAAAAACAAATAGACGTGTTTCAGTCACGTGACCTGACTCTCGTGGCTGCCATATTTATGCCCCCAGAAAACAATGCAGAGAATTTAAAAACATCTAAGGAACGACACGTACAAATACACCGATCATTGGTTTTGGTCCAAGGAAAAATATATACAGATCTGAAGTCAGCACAGACACTGCCACATCTAACATCTGCAGACATTTACATATACACTCAGCAAAATACTGCTTTTATTGTCTTAACACGTGTAAATATTTCTATTAACGTAAAAACATTCAACAACTGAGACATAAACTGAACAAGTCTCACGGACATTTGACGAACAGAAACGGAATAACGAGTCCCTGAACGAAGGGGGGGGTCAATATTAAAAGTAACAGTCAGTATGTGGTGTTCTCCAGCTGCTGTAAGTACTACAGCGCATCTCATGCTCATGGACTGCACCAGATGTGTCAATTCTTGCGGCGAGATGTTCCTCCACTCTTCCACCAAGTCGATTACAAGTTCTCCATCACGTCTGGGGGGAGAGACGTGTAATTTTCCACTGCGAGGACGATCAGCTGTCCTTCCTGTCTCCCTGTAGCACCGTCTTAAGCCTAGTTCACACGACGCGATTTTAAACCCGATTTGCACGTCGCCGCGCTCGCCGACAAAAACCCTTTGATCAGAGGGAACTCTGTCGTTACGTGTGAACGACTCAACGACGCATCACCGACGCCATGCAGATATTTGGCGTACTAAATATCTGGAGCTGTCATGTGACTCCACCTGTGGTGTGAAAAGTGTCATCACTGGAGGGATTGCGGCGACGAGCTCCGGCCAATGAGAGAGCGAGGCATGGGGTGAGGTCAGCGTGAGGAAGGGAAACCTGTGAAACCTACGGGGGATTAATGGGAGAAGCGGTTCGACGTTTCAACACAATCCCTGCTGCCTGCGTATGCTGATCCATTCTTTCACCAACTTTCTTTTGCTTTTCGGGGTTTCTTCAGCACAGATCATCACACAAACAGCTCGCACCGCTTGTTCCTGTCCTACGTCCATCTTCAAATGAACAACTCGTGTTTCACGTGTGGTTTTCACATCTCATATCTGTGTCGCTTCCCGCACGTGTTTTCGTGACAAGACGTACTTCGGACACCGGATAGAGTCGTGTAGAGTGTGACCCACTGTGGCTGAGCAATAGTGTGAACACCACAACGACGTCATGACTCCTGATTACAAAACAGGAAGTCGTGTGGTGTGGACAGCACAGCAGTCTACCCACGTGAACGCCATGCAGTGTGAACTTAATACAATAATTGTTTGAGGTTCACTGAACAAGCATAAAAACATTGTTTAAACCCTTTCCGGTAAAGATCTGTAAAGCTTATTTGGATTTTACAAAATTATCTTTAAAAGACATTCTCCTGAAAAAGGGACGTTTCTTTCTTTTTTTTTTTCTCCTGAGTTTATTTAATCCACATTCCATCTCCATACACTAGCGAGAGTCTGGTTGGTTGGGCAAAGTGAAAAAGATAAAACACTTACTATTATCTCCGGTCTGGTAAACAAACAGCAACATGGCTTTATAAGGTTTTCAAAACTGACACAAAAGTTACTTGCGAGCTAAACGTAGATATGGCCAGCAGATACAGAGCTGTATACAGCACACGCAGAGCAAAGATGCCTTCAAACATAACGAGATGAAATGTTTCTACAGTTTTTAAAAAAATCATAAAGAGCCGTAAACAGAAATAAATGAAAAAGTCGATATTTGTTGTGACGACCCTTTGCTTTAAAAAAAAATGATTAGTAATCTCTGCTAGAAAGAGTGCAGTTTAATACGGAAGTGAGCTGTAAGTGTTATTGAGCATCTTGCAGAAGCAGTCACGGTTCTTCTGGAGTCTTATTTTTGCAGCAAAACCCAGCAGGCTTCATTGTGGATTTTGTCTGAAAAGTGTCTCTTACCACTTACTACGCTGCGTTCTTTACCGACATACAAACGTTTTTCGGTACACATTTCATTTTGCACTGGAAATCTAACGCTCGTGAATCTGAAATGTTTTCGTACTGACTCGATAATGTAAAAGTCATAAAATAAAAATCTAAGAAAAAAATATTAGGGTGCTAAAACTTTTGCACAGAAGTGTATGCACATGATGTGATCATTTATTATTCATCAAACCCAGCTGTAAAGCAACAAACAATGTTAAACATAATCTGTCACAAACCATTTGTTCAGCTCAGCACATGTACCGCCACCTAGCTACCGTTAGCATGCGCAGCCAGTGTAACTAGCCAGCCAACTTAGCCCATTTTAAAGAGCTCACTACAGAGAATGAAGTGTTCTCTGGGTTTCTAACGTCACTGTGCTGGAAATCATCTTCAGTGTCATTCAGGGTCATTTGGAATGGAGTAACGCCGACCACTTTTAGGTGGTTATTGTCGTATTTGACATCACTGCACACTGAATGTGAATATATCAACACTGCTCAATATGCGCTGTCAATATTTCAGTCACAAATATGGTAGCATGGCTGTATCGTGACACGGAACAGATGAATACGATTTGGGATCATACGTGTATATGATAAATAATCAATAAGCTAGCATATTTAGAATATAATCACGGCCTCTCGGGCTGTCACATGAATAACAAATTTAGCAGTGATGCTCATAGTGTTTGTGCATGTTTCCCCCTCTCCTAAAACTATCTGTAATATCTCACCATCTTGGGGAAGTCTGGCAAATCATTTTCTGTTCCTGTCAAATTTGGCCAATTTGCTCTTTTGCACCATCATGAATAATGTTTATCTTAGAGGTGCTTCACTGTCCACCGTTACACAGACAAGTGATGGGACTAATGCGACTAATCGAGTGCTTGTCATGCAAGCCCCTATTCAATTTGAGTAATTCTGCAGTACAATGAACGTCACACACACTCAATAATTCCTCAGGTCTTCTCTGCCTACAGTTTATTTTGTATTCCACCACTACAAAATTCACTAAAATGCCAACTTGGGGCTTTACTGTGACTCATGGCTTCCACCAAAGTGCCTTGTACTTGAGCAGACATCAATCCTCCCTCGTTTTACCAACTGCAGCCTGAAATAACCCAGACGTGTAGTGTGGAGATAGAAAATAAATCCAAAACATTGTTGACCCCAAGAAAAATAACACACCAATTTTTAACTCTGAAATCAGAATCAAGCAAAGATCTCCATTTGGTTTTCTTTAGCGGTCGACTGAGGCCGGTATATCGGCCGATATTTGTCATTTTTTAATTAATCTCATCGAACGATAAATGTTCCTGTTCTGCTGATAGGCGACAAGCCAGACTTTTGATGCCATATACGTGCTTTTTTCCTTATTCTGGCCTAAAAAATGGCCACTCTGACATGAGGCGCCTTTTAATTGTCCAGATTAATGTAGTATCATGTGCACTCTGCCTTTTCATGTGTTCCAGTATTTTTTGATGCTGAGCTGCTACCTAAGCGTGTACTGGTATAAAATGTACACTTTTTGTCACGAGGGCTTGTGTAATTTTTGATAAAAGAGACAGACAAGCAAAACACACAGATCCACACACAAGGTGTATCCTGTACTTTGACATAAGAAAGTAAATCAACCCGTTATTGACTAAAGCATTTATGAGATTTAGGAGTAAGTATGTATTGTAGATAAAATACATCGAAACACACACGATATTTCTGTCTTTAATTCATGACTATTGGTAAGATTTGTTTATTAAATTAATTCTAAAATGTTATATACAGTGCCCTCCGCTAATATTGGCACCCTTGGTAAATATGAGAATAGAAGGCTGTGAACAATTGTCTTTAATGTTAGAACTTTTGATCTTTTGTTTAAAAAAATTCAGAAAAATGCTCTGCTCTCATGGATATCAAACAATTACAAACACAACACAGGTTTATAAAAAAAAATATCTTTGTCAAATATAGTTGTGCAACAATTATTGGCACCCTTTTAGTCAATACTTTGTGCTAGCTCCCTTTGCCAAGATAACAGCTCTGAGTCTTCTCCTATAACGCCTGATGAGGTTGGAGAATACATGGCGAGGGATCTGAGAGCGTTCCTCCATACAGAATCTCTCCAGATCCTTCACATTTCGAGGTCCACGCTGGTGGACTCTCCTCTTCAGTTCACCACACAGGTGTTCTATGGGGTTCAGGTCAGGGGACTGGGATGGTCAGGGCAGGACCTTGATTTTGTGGTCAGTAAACCATTTCTGTGTTGATTTTGATGATGTTTTGGATCGTTGTCCTGCTGGAAGATCCAACCACACCCCATTTTAATCTTTCTGTCAGAGGCAGTCAGGTGTTCATTTAATATCTGTTGATATTTGATGGAGTCCATGATGCCATGTATCCTAACAAAATGTCCAGGTCCTCTGGCAGAAAAACAGCCCCAAAAGATTAAAGATCCTCCTCCATATTTAACCATGGACATGAGGGACTTTTCCATACGGCTACCTCTCTGTGTGCTCCAAAACCACCTCTGTGTTTATTACCAAAACGCTCTATTCTGGTTTCATCTCACCATAGAACCCGATCCCATTTGAAGTTCCAGTAGTGTCTGCACACTGAAGACGCTCGAGTTTGTTTTTGGATGAGAGTAGATGCTTTTTTTCCTGAAACATTTCCAAACACCTTGTGGTGATGTCGGTGACTTCAGATTGTAGTTTTGGAGACTTTCTGTCCCTAAGACACAAATAACATCGGCAATTCTCCAGCTGTGATCCTTGGAGATTTTTTATCCACTCGAACCGTCCTCTTCACAGTGTGTTGAGACGATATAGACACACGTCCAATTCCAGGTCGATTCATAACATTTCCAGTCGACTGGAACTTCTTAATTATTGCCCTGATGGTGAAATGGGCGTTTTCAATGCTTGTGCTATTTTCTTATAGCCACTTCCCTTTTTGTGAAGCTCAACAACCTTTTGCCGCACATCACAGCTATATTCCTCGCTCTTACCCATCGTTATGAATGATTAAGGGAAACTGGCCTGAGTGTTGACTCTTATTTATACCCCTGTGAAACAGGAAGTCATGGTTAAACAATTTCCTGTTCCTAGTTAAATATAAAATATTAATGGGAAATAAACCTATGTTGTGTTTGTAACTGTTTGATATCCATGACAGCAGAGCATTTTTGTGAATTTGTTGAACAAAATATCAAAAGGTTAAACAATAAGGACCATGTTTCACAGCCCTCTCCGCTCATATTTACCAAGGATTAGAAAATCAGGTTATACATAAGTTTTTAACTAAAAAGTGTTTTCTTTTTTTTTTATTTATTCTGCTAGACGGCTGGACAGAAAATAAATCCTCTATGGGAGCACTACAGCCAACAACAGTACAATATTTACAGTGACATGCTGAAAACAACGGCTGCAACGGGGAACACAAGTACTGTGCACAATAAATGTTAATTTCGTTTCACCAATTTCCTGTATGTCTCCTTTACTGTAATTAAATTTGCGTTATCTGCCTTATATCAGCCAATCAGCCGCACTGCCTTCTAGATATCTGCCAGTTAAATACCCATATCGCATGACCACTCGTTTTCTTATTCATCAGAATAAAATACAGCAACCATTAAAGTCCTTCAGAAAATATTACAATTATTTAAAGCAACAAATTAAGGAATATAATTCATTTCCTTTCTTTTTTTATCTTATTAACAGGTTTCAAAATGTTTAATTTAATGACATCTGTTTTGACCTGCATGAAGGACACGGAGCTGAACGTGCTGCCGCGGCCCAAACTTTCGGGATTCCTTTAACTGAAAATGCAGCAGCTGCTGACGTAAACAAACAAACAAACAAACAAACAAACAAACAAACAAACAAACGTTAAAACTGAGTATTTTAAACTTTATGTCGGAGAGAGCCATCCACCTCTTACACCACAACGATTTGCAGACAATTATTATATTTTTATTTATTAATGAATGACGCAGCGAGCCTTTTAACCGTTTAAAGTTGCGGATGGCGCACGAGACTCAAGTCTACAGGACAGAGGAGTCGATGCATTCCTGTTTCTCAGGAACATGACAAAACAATAGAGCCTGTTGAGGGAATGTCTGGGTGAAGCTCCTAAAATGTAACAGGAATTAACTTCCTTGTTTGGAAAACCTACTGACTTTTACAGAGCGCCTACGCTTCAGACTTACACAAAGGTTAAACTTGTTAAATAAACGTCTCCTAATGATTACACACATTTCTAATCTGTTTCTGTGGAGTGTCCACCATACACGTCCCTGTGAAGGAGCCGTTACTATAGAAACCCGGAAATTTCACTGTCAGAGCTAGGGATGTCCCGATCTGATCTCAAAGATCGGTATCGGGACTGATCAAAGCACGGATCGGTAACGGCTTTATTCAGCACTTATGTAAGCCGGATCCTTATTTTTTTTTTTACATCGGCTGTCACAGAGAGCGCAATTTGTGGCAGGACCACACGGATAAAATGTCTGCAGTGTGGACATAATTTAAATAGGAATATGAAAGCAGTCCAACAGCCACTTGTAAAGTCTGCAATGCAAGCATTTCACGAGGCGGTAGCAATAGAGCTGCGTTCAATACCACCGGTTCAGTGCGGCACCTCAACACTCAACAGCGAGCTCACGCTTAACTCAGGCAAAGTCTGCACTGAAGCTAGACACACTGAAGGATACTTTGAAAAGGAGAGAGAAATTTCCTCTGCTGGAATTCTTAAGATAAGAGCCATATAAAAATATTTACTTTATTTTGTAAATAAATGATTAATTAATAAAAAAAAAAAAAAAAAAGATGTAACTATAAGGAACAGTTTGAATCCAGGCCATTTTTTATGCGCTGCAGAGCTATTCAACTGTCAAGCATATACGTACACTGGACTGATTTGAATAATTTTAAACGTACTTGAAGTGTGCACATAGCCCTAGGAAAAGACTAGTATCGGATCGGACTCTTTATCTGCTCAAAATGAAACGACTCGGATCAGGATTGAGGGCAAAGACGACTTGATCGGGACATGCCTAACCAGAGCTGCTGTTAGAAAATGAATCCACACCTTCTGATTCGAGAACTGAAGCGGATTTATAATCACTGTAATCGACACATAACCTCTGTTAAGAGAAATTATCTGAATATCATTTTGTGTGATGTCATAGCACGCGCCACATGCATCACTGCAGCACCCCAGTGAAGAACGCCTTCCTGCGCCTCTGGTCACATGTCTCCTCGACCTATCTTCAGTGACAGCAGTAGGTATTCATATTTTCACCAGTATATCTAGCCCAGACTAGGGGCCTAAATTACTTCCAGGGTGCCAGTGTATAGCCCAAAGACATAAGATGCGTTCCAAATCACACACTTATGCCCCATTCTATGCCATGCTGTAGTATAAATAGTGTGATTAGTGTGTTCACACTGAAAAAACCCAAAGTGCAGTTTAAGTTTCCGGATGATGCACTCATTCAACCGAAAAAACGAAGTGTGGAAAGATGGACACTTCATGCACACGACGGTCGCGGCGTTCCTTACGTAGCGGATGGGGAGGGGCTATATCAGGCTCAGATCCCGAATGAAAAACAGACGACGTTTACATTTCCAGCAGCCACAACTTACTATGTTGATTTTAAATCGTGCGAGGAAAATTCACCTGCGGAGACGATCACGCCCCCGTCTGACGGTGACCGAGGTTATCACGAACTTAAAAAATGAACATAGACGGTAAAATGTGCCAATACGTCAATACGTTTCCGTTATCCGTTTAGCTATTTCGCTAATGCGAGCACCATCGCATTTCCTGTGTTTGACTGGGAAACAGCATGCACTTCCTGGTTAGTACAATACAGAAAGTGTGCCATTTGAGACGATACTACCCGTCGAAAATACATACACTAGACAGCAGGGTATATAGTGCATAGTATAAGTGTATATAGAATAGAATGCTTTTTTCCCCCCATTGTTCCATTTTATGATTTCGGCACATTATTTTAATAAACACAGAGAAAAGAGATCATACTGAATTTCCAAATATTTTGAAATGGAAACAATTACTCTTCAACAGCTTTTTAAATAATCATCAAACCATTTGTTTTTTAATTTCAGTTTAAAAATACAAATCATGAATAAATGGCACCTCAAGTTCACAGACCACACGCTATACAGCAGATAGGCTACCGACAGCTACTTGCAGCACTGACTACTCATTCAACTAAAGAGGACAGAGTTAAATCCTTGATAAAAACATGCCAGAAGCTAGACGATGGCCTGGACACCCGGGGCCGATGGCTTAACCCTGATGCCGAACTGTCCTGAATCTGTCTGTGACTAGTACTTCTTAACATGGGGATTTCAGAAACATCTTTAAAGAGGTTAGTGGCAGTAAAATCTTTTTTTGGAAACGGATATTCAGTGTATGTGTGTCAAGGATGCACAGGGACACAACCTACATCTGCACTATTTTCCCTGCAGCAGCTCCACAGCACCACATCCAGCTCAGTTCATAAAACCTGGAGCAATCAATGCGGGTTTAAAGCCCCAACGAGGATCCCGAGAAATTTGATCTGTTCTAGTTGAATAAAATTTAGTAAACGTGGGGTTAACGTGGCCACTTAGGGTTTTTAAAAAAATTTTTTTTTAGTGTATTTAGTGATCAGAAGCTGCAATGGACCATGTGTGCTCAGAATGCTAAAGAGAAGCAGCTGCCAGTGGCTTGGTGCCTTGAGCCCATGGGGTGGCTGGAGTTTCAGTCTCCATGGACCCAGTGGTCCTACACAATGCATGCACGTTTTGGAGCTCGGCCCGGTGGTGCTCTGTTTATTTACTGCCATAGCCTTCTGACTTCCAAATAACGAGTGCTATAATGTATACACACATGCTTACTGCACAAGCCCGTGAATCCGTCAATAGCTGGTAGTCTGTCATTTTCTGCAACTTTCACACAGATGACATTGAGTATCACGACTTCTGTCCAAGCACTGAAACTTGGCCGAGCCGACTCTTCTTTCTTCCTCCTTTGGCTAAATTCATGGCTCGCCTTTAAATTCAGAGTGATGAGGGGAGAGATGTGGTGTGCAGCAGTCAGCACTACTGAATGGCTACTTGCCAAAAAGTGAACTGTTCAAATTCTCCCTCATTCTCAGTCTTACTTCAGAGAGCTGCATCATTCACGGCATCTCCACACTGTGCAGAGATTGTGTGTGTGTGTGTGTGTGTGTGTGTGTGTGTGCGCGTGCGTGCGTCTACACTCTCAGCTTTGCATAACCTGAGAAAGGAGAAAAGCCAAATGACTCAGCAATAAACAAGCCTAACACTTGCAGCGTTTAAGAATAAAAGGGACTTGACTGAAGTTGAGGGTCAGTGATGCAGATGCAAAGTTCAACTTTTGCAGCATGACCCGTACAACTTAACAAGCAACTCGCACTGGACAGAAAAGAAGGCATAAATAACCTTTATCTTACAGAGCAAAACAGAAATCTAATTAGAAACAGTAGATGAGAGAAAGGAGAGATGGAGAGAGAGAGAGAGAGAGAGAGAGATACCTCTATCACAGCTGTTGCCCATCACCTGCTCAGTAAATGTACCAAGTCAGCATCGCACCAGCCAGAACATGACCATCGCCCCTCATCCAATGAGCTGCAGTGCTTTCTTCCTAATTGTCCATTATTCCACTAGACACTTTATGAGTAGCCTCTTCACAGAGCCTCTGCCTTTTGTCTCTCCTCTCTGCTCCTATCTCCTCTCCCACTCTTTCTAGAGCTCCATCTCTCTCTCCTTCCTCCCAAATAAAGTCTTACTCACTCTTGCAAAGACCCTCCTGCATCTCTCTCAGCTGGAGTTCCAGCATTCAGTCCGCTGGCCTCTCCTCATTTCGTTTTTTGGCCCACCAGTAGAAGAGATTTTACCGCATTTATTTAATCAATCGCTGTAACCTCACTCCCCTGTTCCTTTCAGCAGAACTGTGAGCACTTCCTTTCTCCCTGCTCCTCGATCAGCCTACCTCACACAGGCTTTCTCCCACCCTCTCTTTCTCCTTATGCATCAGGCTCTTGTTGCAGTAGCCTCACACACACACACACACACATACGCATGCGTGCCCACACACACACACACTCACTCACACACTTTAGAAGGATAAGCATTAGGACAAATTAGGAGATGCACGCTGCCAAAGGCTTAATAAAAAAAATTTAAAAGCCACAGGACACGACTCTGGGGCTCTACATGTTGGAACTACAGATACAGACGAGTCAATGAGGCAAAAGCTACTGCTTTACACTTAACCATCGTAATTCAACAAAACTGCACATTCTTTGAACAGCTCAGGACATAGCACGCTGGACAGGTCACAAAATCATAAAGAAGATTTGTCACTCAGTCCCATATTTCGACAGCAATTTCAGAAAAATCATAAACAATATGTTCCTGTAACGGAATGAAGTTGGATCCTTATTTCTCTAAACAACAAACAAAAGCCTTTAGAAAGGAGTCCTGGCAAAACCGGCAGCACTTCAGTGAGGCACTATGACGAGATCAGCACAGTGAAGACATAAGAGCTACAAACAGGTGAACTGTTCTTCATCACCGTGATAGAAGGGGCGGGGTCACGCGTCAGCTGTGGACAGAGAGGAGGCGGGTCGGACTGGCAGGTAACAAGAGATGATTCTCCTCATTACTGCCAGTCACCTGCTTGTGTCTCTTTGCTTTCAGCAGCTGCTGTAACCGGTGAGAGACAGTGTGTTATTAGCGTTTTGGCAGAGCTAGCGAGATGCACGCACGCGCCCAGAAGTATGAACTTGAAACTGACTGGGCAAAAGCTGCGAGTCCGGAACAGACCGGTTCACTGTCATTGTGCCGTCATTGTTGAGCTTTGAGTGCAATGAAAGGCACAGAACTCGGCTTTCCAGAACTTGTCTCTGTAAGCCGAGATGCCAGAGCATAGCTGTCATGAGCATTTTGTGAACTATTTTTAACGCATTTGTGAGAATGAAGTTGAATGTATATAACTGAAAACACCCACAAGAACTCAGGACCTTGTCTTAGTTTGGCCCTTTAACAACCTCCTTACAGTGGATACTCGGAGAAGGACCTCGAGGCTTAAAGGAACCTAAAGCGATATCAGCGGCCAATACATGCGTAAATTTTCTTCATTATAGGTACATGTACAGTGACCATTATAGAAGCTGTGCTGCAATCCAGCTGCTGGCCGTCTGTATTAATCAAATCAAAGTATGGTCTTATTAATTATTAAGCATTAATCAAAGTATGGTCTTAATCGGGTTAAGAGTGGATTATTGTTGTCCATCTGCTAGCCAGCTCTATTGTTCTTGTATCCACCTGAGCAATATTGTCTTATTCAGAATAAGGTCAGTAATTAGATTACTGCTGTCCATGTAAACATAGTCAATGACTACATTTACATGATCAGCAGTAATCTATTTATTAACCTTAATCTGAATAAGACAATATTGTGATTAAGGTGTTTACATGAGTCGCTTTTAGAATACTCCTGTCATGTTCCCGTTTTACATGTTATAGATCATAATTAGATTAACGGCCCGCGTCATTACGTCACCGCGCCACGCCGTCCCTCCAGAATTTCACGTATCTACATACAGTTTTGGGTGTTTTTATTAAATTTTTTTTAACGAACACTTTAAGTGCAGTTAATTATTCGTCATGCTGTACGTGCAAATAGACGACCGCTTGAAGCCGTGGCTGCGTCTCAAACCGCGTACTTACCGTCTATACAGTAGCCGAGATACATGTATTTTTCCCCACTACAGACCTTATAGTAGGCAAGTATGCGGTTTGGGACGCGGCCGAACTCTCTCGTTCGCCGTAAAACGGTTGAGCACGGCCGTGTGTGATCGTGTCCTGTCGCAAAATGCGGTGAAAACTCTCACGCAACGTTAATAGTGTGATTAAGATGTTTACATGTCTGTAATACACATCAATAATGCCACTAAAACAGGAATACTCTACTCATCTTAATTCGATTAGAGCTTAATTCGAATGTGACCTTAATTAGATTAAGGTAAGTAAAAATAGCTGTTTAGATGGTAGTTTCTTAATCAAAGTATGGTCTTAATCAGATTAAGAGTGGAGTATTGTTGTCCATGTAAACGCAGCTAATGTGATGTCTGAAAAGACATAATTCCTAAGATCAGCTTTGTGCATTCGTTATGATGAGATAATACCTGATATTAAATGTACCACAGCGCACATGAATTATTTATATTCACTGGGACATCAGCTGAGGTGATTGTGAACCTCCACCCATACTGAGGTTTCTGCCCGGCACAGCTTCCATTTCTCTCTATGGAACCACAGAGTGAATGACTTACAGGAAAGCCTCGTATTGCAGCCCTCATCGAGTTTTGCTCAGTAGAAGCTTGTCCTACTACATCTTGTTACTCATTTCATCTAATAATTATAGTGAAATTGTCTGTAAGCAGATCTCAACACAAGCACAAATGTAGCGCTTATCTTTTCAGTGTTTAGCTTCTGCACTGCGTGTGTTTGTTGTTGTGGACATGTAGGGAATTTGATGTCACAGCACACTAATGGCTCTATACTAGAGATGCACTGATGTATTGGCTGATAAAGGCTATTTTTCACGCGATCGGCCGATAGTTTAAAAACATGTGATGATCAGGGCCGATTATATCCTGTCAATCAAAAGAGGGCGGGAAAACACATGGGTTTGGTGCTGTGTGTAAAGATGATGTCTCTTGTGTGGAATGAGGACCAAAACTGCAGTGTGTAATCTCTGCACTGATAAAATTTTACACCGGACGCTGCAGCAGTGAAGCGGGAGTTTCAGTGTCGAGTCGAATTTTATTTCCCCGAGCTACTCATGCTGAATTAAAGGGCCAGTACACCGCTGAAAGATTTAAATGAAGATGAGTTGACAAAAAAGTAGTATATATTGCACAGAAAAATATTTGTAGAGTAGTGTATTTCATATCCAGTTAATGTTCATATATAAAAAGTTGATATTATATATGACCCGTTTGATGCTCAGTGATGAAGTAGAAATGCTTGTGTGTGTGGAGAGTGAATGTGAGACGAACAGGAGGTTTTTAGAATTCAGTCAATGTTAATATGAATTAATAACTTTCAATAAGTTAATAATCTTACTTTAATCTTCAGAATTGAGTTCATGTGTTCATGTTCATTAGAGTAATGTGTTAATGTTTATGAGACCGGTTACTGTGAAACAACTTGCTGACATGGAGAGAATAAAGATTTTATTCGCATTTCTTTCAGAATTGTGGAATTAATTATTATTCATTTAAAAGAAGGCATAAAAGGCAGAACTATCGGTTATCGGTATCGGCCGATATCACTCTGAATAATCGGTTATCCGTATCAGCTGAGAAATTTAGTATCGGTGCGTCTCTAGTCTATACTCAAATCTGTGCATCTGCAGAATGACCAAACAGACAGTAATGGAAAAGTACAACTTCGCTGCCTTCTTTCTGCATCAAACTTTACAAACATGGCACTTCCTGTACACAAAGAAATCTCACCAATCTGATGAGTGCCAAGGCATACTCAGATACCTGGACTGATCAATTTAAAATTTTTTTTAAAAAACCCTCCAAAAGCTTAACATAAATGAATAATACTGACAGGAAAACGTCCAGCTGTGAACTGCTGTTCTAACTGTGCAATCGGAAAACTCACCCATATACTCCATATTAACCTCGACAGTCCAACATTTCATTTACATCCGTCAGACCAGACGAAACCAACTGACTGGGGAATTAACAGAGCCACTGTGATTTTCTGCGCTGCTCCGTCTTTCACCCTTGGCTGGAATGCAGAAATACCGGCATGCCGGATCAGTCAAAGCCACCGGGCTTTCTGTCAGACTACTGAAACGAGCCAAACAAAAGCAGTGCTGACGCGCGTGCCGGCAGAGCGCTGCACTTTGTGAAACATGCGCGCAAAGCAGTGCTGCGGTAATCAACACAGACGGACACAAGCGCGAGGCTCAGTCTCAAATACCTACCTGTTGCATAAAACAGTGCGCCACAGCAGGTAACGCCATAATTTAATACTCAACGTGGAGAAACCTGGGAGGAATTTCGAATAGGAGCGAGCGATACTGATATTTTACTTCGCATTCCAAGTACTTGTGCCTGAAATCAGTTCGTCGAAGCCCGATGTGATGCTACAGTAATTAAGAAAGCAAGACTAATACAGATAATTAAAAAGAAAAAAGAAAGCTGTAAGAGCACCGGTTTTTATAACCTGCTGGTCAGCTCGTAACGAGTTAAACTGACCTTATTATAGCTCAGTAAACAGTTCCCATTCAATCATTCCTTCATCCCCAGTAACCACCCTATCCTGGTTAATCCTGCTAACACTGGGCACCTCGGGTGGGTACGCCAGTCCACACGTTCAAACCTGGGGCAGTTTAGAATAGCTGGGGAGAACACGCATAACTCCACACAGACAGCAACCCAAGCTCAGGATGGAACCAGGGCTCTGGAGATGTGACGTGTCACACTACATTTATATCCTGTCTTTTGTTGATATAAAATATTACACTGTGCTGATGAGACAATATAAAGCAGAAACTGAGGAAATCATACGGGAGTTTAGGGAAACACCTGAGAAGAGACATAAATGAAAAGACCCACCTGAAGCATTACTAAATAACGCACATTAAATACGTGCTCATTAAATCAGATCACTTCCAAAGTCAAATAATCAAGAATAGATTATCAGAATCTAATACATACATGTCAAATTTAGAGTTCGGGTCTATAATAAACAGAAGTATTGCAAAAACACACACAACCCTGTATTCCCTTGTGTGTGAATCAGACGTTCCACACACACCAACCGAACAGAAAATCCCAACGTGTTAGCGGTTCCTCCTTTTATCAGGAGGCTCACCATACTCGTGTGAATAGCCACAGAAATCCATTCCTTTCTCCGAGCCCCGGGCGACTCATTGTTGAAACAGCACATACATTAACATCTAAATAACCCTCTCCCTCTGTTCGGACCTGAAAAGGTCAGGGAAATGAATGGCGCTCTCATATGCAGGAGTTTGAGGCATTTTTGCAGCCGTTGTCCTCAAACACAATGCCCAGTGCCCTGTTTTGCACCCACAGGGTCAGCGGCCACAGTGAGGCATGCACGCTTCAGAGTGGCAGAGAGAGAGGGACAGAGACTGATATATAACGTCTAACACAGACGACGATTCTATTTTCAAATTCCAAAACCCACCCCTACTTGCAAGTATCCACCCGCCCACGTTAGTGAGAAAGTGTAGGACTCGGTCCAGTTTAGAGGACAAGTTTACCGTGTTTATAGGTTTTCGTTCATCGGCTACTGTTAAACAAACAAAAGAGAGGAAGCGGCTGAGATACGTTTAGAGAGAAAGAACAAACATCTGTAATGTTGCACCTCCTGAATTTCTTCTGAAGCGGTCTTGTTTTCAGACGTGCTTGGTGGTTCCGTAAGCCGTAGTCGAGCTGCGAGGCGTCTACAACCCGGTTCCTCACTGTAAAACTGCCGTGTCCTCATAAGTCAAAGTCTTAAGCTGGGTTTACACTTCACGATATTCAGCCTGACAAAACCAAAAGTCTGCAACTAAAAGCTGAAATTACATACGCCTCATGTTCTCTGTGGTCCCACAGCAGTGATATTTAACATGCCCAAGTTTTCCTGCATAGATCCCCCCAAAATTGTACATTTCCTGAAGTGTCTCACCCAACATGGATGCTGCCTCTGCTGGATACTCTGGGAACTGTCCTTCAGAGGGCACGCTGACTGTTCTCCTCAGGCTGCGGCCCTGGGACGAGGACGCTGTGGGGCTTTCGTGCACCTCCGCAGGCATCTGGGAAAAGGTCAGAGGTCTTTTAAAAAGAGGTCACAAGGGGGTGTGCACTTTCACAGCACAGCAGAAAAGGTCGAAAGCAAACTGGCAGTTACTATGACAACATTTCAATTCAGCCCATTATACGTCAATATAAATGAAATCACAGCCTGAGTAAATGCAGCTCAAAGTGACGCTGCATAGCACCACAGATTAAAGTCAAATCACAGGCCGGCAGATTTATCTTCCTTTCATGAAATGATGCTACAAAAAAATGATTTTTACTGGGTACTGTAGCATTCTATAAAAATAGTAACACTAATATGTAGCAGTCTTGTATCTTAATGACACAGTTTCACCCAAGTCCAGACTCGGAAGTTCAATCAAAACAGGACAAAACAAAGCGATGGCCCTAATCAACTGCTTCCTGAGAAAGAGCACCACCTCACCTTTTACAAGAAAAACATGCTATAAAAACTCAGTGCTCAGTATCCCCTTCCTCTCCATATCCCTTATCCTGTCAGCGGGAGAAGGAAGGAGTTACAAATAAAGGGGTGCCGAAAAAGCTCTCACCTCTTCCTCACGGTTAAGCAGGATGAGCTGGTTGTCGGTCAGAATGCAGTACTTCTTCTCCCAGATGCTGGGCTCGGAGAAGGGTGACTGGCCACAGGAGAAGCGGTGGCTTGGTGGCCCTTTCACATCTGCACACAGGGGAAAGAAGAGACTCCTTGGTAAGCAGAACCACAGCACTGAGCATTCCGGGAAACCAAATACTGGAAAAAAATGCTCTCAGAATATGCAACTTGGCTTAAGTTTATTTTAAAAGGTTTTTTTTTTTTTTTTTGTAACAGGGTTTAATCTGAAACAAAATTCATCTAATCTCAAAAACATGCAATACTTCCGTCATGGTGGGAAAATGAAGTAGGAGTGTGTAATGATGCATCATCAAGTGCAAACCGTGGGAATGTGCGCTTCATATTATAGGATTGTGTATAGGAGTATTTTATTGATGTAATTGCACTGCTTGAACACTAGAGGTCCCAATCTGCACAACCTAAAAAATATACACTGAGCACACTGACCAATAGCGATCAGCACACATATTATAGGTTATAAGGTTACACAACATCTTATAAGAGCTACAAAGAGCTCTTCACTGGCTTTCAAAGCACACCAAATCTCATTTTTATCCATAATTTATATTCTTAGACGGGGATAGAGAGGTTTCGCGGTTAGCACGTTTGCCTCGCACTTCCAGGATTGGGGGTTCGATTCCTGCCTCCGCCCATCCCTCTGCTCCGCATGTTCTCCCTGTGCTTTGGGGGTTTCCTCTCCCAGTCCAAAGACATGCGTAGCAGGCTGATTGGCATCTCTAAGTTATCCGTACTGTGTGTGAATGTATACATATACATTTTATATATACATATATATATATATATATATATATATATATATATATATACACATATACACATACATACATACATACATACACATATATATATATATATATATATATATATATATATATATATATATATATATATATATATATATGTGTATGTATGTATGTATGTATGTGTATATATATATATATATATATATATATATATATATATATATATATATATATATATATATATATATATATATATACACATATATATATATATACACACACACACACGCACACACACGTGTGTGCATGCAAATGGGTGAGTGTGTGTGCAGCTATGCCCTGTGATTGGTTGGCACCCTGTCCAGAGTTTCCCCGTCTTGTGCCCCAGGAAGAAGGATAGGCTCCAGGCTCCCTATGACCCAGTGTAGTATAAGTGGTACGGACAATGGGTGGATGGATTTAGATTCTTCTAAATATATTTCTAATAATATAAATGTGTTTGCTTATGTTTAATATATGGCGAACGTGTAGTACATTTTGTTTACAATATTAAAACTCTGTCCAGAGCAATTCTTTTAAAAGTGAATTTTACACAGACAAAAGTGCAATCAATTTTACACAGACAAAAATGCCAATCAGCCTGCACACTATTTTGCATTGTTTATTATACAGAAATTTAAAAAAAGTAGTCTTTTCAGTCATAACTTTTCTTAATCTAAATTTTGTTCAAAACATTCGTAGAATCGAACTGAATCTTGTCTGGTGAAGGCAGCCAGCAGTGAATGGAATGGTGTGTAGTTGCACTAAAATGAAGTCATATTGAATTCATTATAAAGCGATGTGATCTGCAGGGGGCAGTATTGGACAATTCACAATTAACTGCAAATAATTTTTTTTTTTTTTTTTTTTTTTTTTTTTAAAAACACCTACAACCCAGGGACAGCACAAATTGAGGAAAGATACACAAATAGAGTAAGACGTCAGACATTTTCAGAAAATGCCCAAGACAATCAGCTAGTCAGTGCAAGTGAAAAATCACATCCACTTGGGCGTAGTCCTGAAAATTCCTGCCTTATTTTATAAATACACAGCTCAGGAGGCTGAGGTCAGAGGTGAGCTGCCCGGTGTCTCTCTTGATAAACAGAATGGCCTATTAACAAGAGATCCAAATCACTGAAATGCATGGCTAACACTACCACACCACAGTGCCATTTAAACACCGAGTGAATAAACCACGATAGAACGACTGGCCTGAGTGAGAGGAGTTTGGGAGGAAAAGGAGACAAAAAGAAAGATAAAGACAGAAATCCCAGAACACAGACACATAGGGAAGTGGAAAGGCTCGGCAGGCATGAAAAGGATACTAAAGAAAGCTGCCGCTCCAATTTGGCACTCTCACAAGATGTTTTTCCATCTACTGCTTTTTCCATCTTCTGTTACACAAACATGGAAATAATGACCAAGTAAACATACATGTTTTTATAGGCACTATGACAGAGCGGGAGAGAGAGAAAGGTGTGGGAGAAATGGAAACAGGCCTGGGAGGCTGAGCGACTCGTTCTTTGCACGAGATGCTAGCTTACGTTGGGTACAGCTTCATGCCAGAGCAGCATATGGCATCGTAAGATAAAGAGCTTCCATGAAACAGATCATATGCCATTCACAGACGCGTTAAAACCGATTAGGGAACCGGTCCACAGCTCGGGTGCCAACACTCGCTCAGAGTGATGTCACACGTTTGTTCTTAATCAGTGCGGAAACAAGACCGTGAGCTCCTGAATCACTGCTCTCCAGCAGCTAGCACAGTGACGTCCTCGTGAATGCTAATAAACCTCGGCTCTGTAAGACAGCGTTAAAAGGGATTTTGTCCATGAGAAATGACGTGTCATATTACCAATATAACAAGCTACTGTTCCAGACTGCAAGCAATCTTAAGTGTTTATATAAGTTGTAATAAACTGGTTGCATAAGTATGCACACCCTTTCACAACTGCTCAGAATGAACCTATCACATTCAATCTCATGTGGAAAAGTAATCATTATACAGCTGTCGTCACTGAGATGATCCTGATTAACCCCAAATACAGATCGGCTGTTTCTGTAGGGGTTTCTTCACATCTTCTTGGTTTCATCTGAAAGCTGAAGCCATGGTCTTGCTGAGCCTGTACAGGATCTGACAGTTGAACGGAACCGATCAGGAGAGCATTACTCTCTGCATGTGACTACAATCTCTCTCACGGTCCGCCACAAACACCGGCCAACTGTAGTGCAAAACCTTCAGGTAGTAATCTGAATGTCTTACAATCTGAAGAGAGAATCAACATGTTGACAACTAGCGTTGAATAAATATAGAATATAAACTCGAGACCAAATCCCTTGTGTTGTGAAGACACACTATACCATGAGCCACACATTCTTCTGTAGTGTGTGCATTCTCCGTGCTTTCCTGAGGTTGTGCCATTGCTGTGTGTAATGCTTAAGTGCTGACGGTGATGGTGTACCGTCAGCGTGCTGGTGGTTGTTCGGCTCTGCCGAGGTTCTATTCAACTAGTGTCCTGGACACTGCTGTGTGTGTGTGTGTGTGTGTGTGTGTGTGTGTGTGTGTGTGTGTGTGTGTGTGTGTGTGTGTGTGTGTGTGTGTGTGTGTGTGTGTGTCTGTATGGCTGTGCTGCCTAAAAACAATTATGGAAGGGGATGTGTGCCAGATCAACACAAGAGCCACCAGTCTATGACCCATGGTGGGGGTTGAAATCCACAAATAGCTTGCCGCAGGGAGGGCAGGAAAGGGTTTGTCATAAACGCAAAGGACCGTGTGTGTGTGTGTGTGTGTGTGTGGGGAAACAATACTATCTTAGTATGTTAGACTAGTCAGCACTATGAATGTGGTTAAAGGCGGACTTTTTGGGGTTCTGAGCGGATTCACTGATCCACAGTGACTAGTCCGTCATGCTGAATGACCGGAACACGTGCAATAACATTAATGAACATTCGCTTCCTTTAATACTGTCTGTGTCTCATCAGGAAGCAACAGAACATCGCAACAGAAGCTCTCACCAATCGTAAAACGGTGCCGATGTGCGTTATAGCCATTGATAAGAACTCATTAACATGTTTCTTGTTACATTCATTTATCCAAAGTGACTTACAAGCGAGACTAGAACTGTAAAAATAAGGAATTAAGAACGTGAGTTATCGCTCTCTGCACTTAATCGCACAACTTCCACCGCAAAACCTTATCTGCTGACCGACTCCTCCTTATACAGAAAGCCGTATACTCGACTGACTGTTACAAGCGACGAGACATGTGTCCACCTGTATGTGTGCGCCTGTATACGAATGTGCAGAATGTCCCTGACGAGGCCCAGACTGGTCCGCGCGAGTGTGTGTAAGAGTGTATGCGTATAGCATCTTGTCCCGTCCGGAATGTCTGTTACTTGGGGAGTGGCTGTGCCACCTGTCCAGGATGGGGTTTCACAGCCAGATTGCGTCGGCCTGCTAATCACCACCAAAACAGCAAGAGCTCAACAATATGCCCTCCCACACCCACACACACACACACACACACACACACACACACAGTTCATCTTATTTATACTAGGCTAAAGCAATCCTTTCTGAAACTCTGGTAAGTGTGCTAATTAGCAAACAATGAACTAAACCCCAGAGCGCGGCAACAGAACACAGTGTTTTTCTTTATTATTTTTTTTTACATAGCAGTCAGTAGAAAAGATTTCTCATTCTCTGTAGAAAATTGAATTAGCTTGTTAGCAAGGTTGTGTGAGAACCAGTGAAAGAAGAAGTATCACACAATCACACAAACAGGGAAGAAGCAGCTGTTGGGGAACTTAAAATATGGATGTTGTTGCTGGTCAAAGGACCTATTTACAACCAGACGGCCACAAGGCACGATTCTATACAGCACGCACACGCTCGTCTGCTTTTTATTATTATTAATGTTTTAAAAAATATCAATTAAATATTAATAAAAAAATTAAAATGATTATAAAGATGATTTCATCCTAAGGCCTGGGTTGCACAGATTTTCACCAAAACAAACAAAAAATTCTTTGCCCTCATATTTGTAGACGAGTATAAAAATAGTAACAAACTCATAATCAGTCCCTATATTTGGCTTTTTTGATTTCACCACCTTACTATGCCAAATTCCCACAGCATTTGCCAGGTGCAGGCACACACACACACCCCAGCGTAGAGGAGAACAGAAGATGCTTTGTCCTGTATACAACTAGCTGGTTGTCATGACAACCTATAAACACAAACAACTCGTCCAATGACAGCGCTCTTACATCATCAGAGTGGAGCGTGCCGGGGGGATGGTTGTATCAGAAGGTAAATAATACAGTGAGTGGATTGGTTGAGTGTATAGTGTGTGTGTGTGTGTGTGTGTGTGTGAGAGAGACAGAGACAAGGTGTGGTACTGATACTTCCTTAATGCCCTTCACTGCATGTTGCGCTCAAAAAGCTGAACGCAGTTCACTTATCCCATACAAAATATTAGTGACACGCAGTTGTAAACAATGATTTAACAAACAAACAAAAAAAAGAGCTTTTGCCTGAGTACGGTGGTGACACCTTACGATCTCTGAATTCAGCATCCAATATATTGACTATAAGACTGAATAATAAAAAGCAAAAACTGACTCATTGTCAACAGTGATCATTTCACATACACAACTCGGACACATTTTCCTATCATTTCACATTTTCATCATCATCATCATCATCATCATCATTTCATTTTACATGTCATGGTGTCATTAAAGGCAGAGTAAGTGGACTCATGCCTGCTGTTGCCTTGGCTAGAACATCTACTGTAAATGCTCTGAAGTGACGGGCAACATGACCTACAGGAACGTACAGCATGCGTCGATCGAGGGGTTTGTGATCTTTTGGGAATTCTGAAGGGACAGGAATTTATTCTTCATAAAATCCATACTAGCAAAAGTCATGAAAGAGTCAATTAATGTAAGAAATCAGTTGTAGAGACGTTTCAACACTCTCACTGTAAGTGGTGAAGGATCTGTTGCTCTAGTATCTCTTAATTACACTGATGCTGACTACAGAGCTGCACATCGTGATCCCACTTAGAGACGGCTATTTATCAGTGCTGTACGTTAGCAGCGTTAATTGCTGTCTGGGGAGAGGGGAAAGCTCACAGTCTGTACAGTAAGGAGACGGCTGAAAGGAACAGATCAGCAGGTCGCTGTAGCTTTGTCAGAAGGTTTATATGCGTGTGTGTTGCCTCTAGCTGACGAACACGAGGGATGCTTAGAGATGCTGGGCTTTGTTTGGACATGGCTGGTTGTAATGGGCAGGTTAGTCCATCGGTAAACTAACGGAGGGATTGGATCTGTAGAGACACGTCACATACTATCCCGCATTCGCACTAGCAAGCAAACAAAGCAACACACAACCATTCAACCCGTGGTGCTGATTTGCACAGTTCCGTAACAACCGGCATGGTCACAAAGCAGCTTTACAGAAACCTGAATGGAGATTTAGATCTCGAACGGGTGTGCCAAAGGAGACAGGGGCAAGGAAAACCCCCCTGAGATGACGTGAGGAAGAACTCTTTAGAGGAACTAAACTCACGAGAGAATGAATGCTCTTCTGAAGGATAGTGAGATTACAAATCTTCACTCTTCTACAAACACTAAAAGGCAAACAGTTCTCAGTGTGTTGAAAAGATGTTTGGTGTGAGAATACTGGAATGAACACAGTATGATTACTGCAGGTACAAATCAGGATCTGGAGACCGCAACATGCTACAAACTGAAACGAGGCAGTCTTAATTTGATGCAAACTAATAACTGTGTTCACTTATAGTAGTGTCTGGATCAAACGGAATAATATTGAAAGTATACGTTACAAATCTCAAGGATCTTAAGTCTTCAGTACGTTAGCAGCTAATCTGCTGCAGCCTGGTCTTTGTAACAGAAAGGAGGCGGAGCCAACTGTGGGTGCTGCGGGTAATATTTCACTGAAAGGCTGATGCACAGAATAACACAGCTAGACCACAAATGTGGAGCGAAACATTGAAATAGGGGTGGGTTTTACAACGGGCTCTTTTGCTCATGTAGTATAGTTCAGTGACAACAGGTGAACTCGGAGAGTTAAAATCTCACGACGTCCGACACGGTAAAGTATAAGGCCTCCAATGATTGCCACGAAATAAGCTGATCTATTCAATCTTGCTGTATTCGTATTAGCATGAAGGACCACCTAAAAATAACACAATGGCTTTAGACTGTCTTCTTTAATGAAGAAATCATTGAATACGGTGGACACGGTTATGTCTCTTTCAGCAGAGTGCACGTGTGTGAGTGTGTGTGGATCTGGAATGCTCTGGGGGTGTGCCATGTGAATTACAGGAGAGAACAGGATCATTTATAATTGAGTTTGGTGTCACATGCTGCTGTAGTAGAGAGGGGTGCTGTGAGAAGACATTCATGTATCTGAAGACACCACAGGGCGGAGGGAAAGTCAGCTCGAATTTCATTATAAAGGAACGAGCTTTCCATCACTCACACTACAATGCTATTGTACAGCTTGTGAATATTAGGTGTTTATACATATACTAGAGTAAATTATAGTAAACTTTGGATATAGACCTGGAGCCTCTGACAACTGCCCCAAGTTATTACCGTAGGCTCTTTGCATAAATACAGAACTGCTACAATGCTGTGTAGAAAGATTTCACTCCTTCCGTTTTTGTGTTTACCTCATACTAAAGAGTTGTAGATCATAAAATGAAATACAACGTAAAACAAAGGCAACCGGAGTAAACACACAATACAGTTTTTATTTATTTAATCGAAGCGCAAAAAGTTATCCAACACCTATTACCAATGTGAAAAACTAATTGCCCCCTTAAACTTAAAATCTGGTTGTCCCACCTTCAGCAGAATAACTGCGACCAAACGCTTCTGATAACTGGAGATCAGAGTTTCACTTACTCCTAGGACTAGGATTTACTGCTACGCTTTGGAGCGTTGTCTTGCTGCGTAACCCAGCTGTGCTTCAGTTTCAATTTACGGACTGAAGACCGGACGTTCTCCTTTAGGATTTTCTGGTAGCAGAATTCATGTTTCTCTCAATTACTGCAAGTTGTCCAGACCCTGAAGCAGCAAAGCATCCCCACACCATCACACCTCCTCCACCATGCTGGACCGTAGGTATGATGTTCTTCTTGTGGAATTCGGTGCTTGGTTTAAGCCAGATGTAACGGGACCGCTGTCTTCTAAACAGTTCCACTTTCGACTCCTCAATCCACAGAACATTCTCCCAAAAAAATTTAAGGATCATCAAGGTGTGTTTTGGCGAAATTCAGACGAGTCTTAATGTTCTTCTGGGTTAGCAGTGGTTTTCACTTCACCACTCTTCCATGGAGCCGTTTTCCCCCAGTGTCTTTCTGATAGTGGAGTCATGAACACTTACCTTTACTGATGCAAGAGAGGCTTGTAGTTCCTGTGATGTTGTCCTTGGCTCTTTTGTAACTTCCTGGATGAGTCGTCGCTGTGCTCTTGGAGGAATTTTGGAAGGTCGGACACTTCTGGGAAGGGTCGCTACTGTGCCGAGTTTTTCCATTTGGAGATCCCAAAGAGTCCCAGAGCCTCTGAAATAGATTTGTAACCCTTCCCAGACTGATGTATTTTAATCACCTTCTTCCTCATCATTTCTGGAATTTCTTTCAACTTTGGCACAGTGTGTTACTGAGTAAGACCTTTTAAACAACTGCACACTGTTGAAAAAGTTCTATTGAAGTGTAGATGTGATGGAACAGGGTTTGCAGTAATCAGGCCTGGTTGTGTTTAGTCCAGCTGAACCCCGTTATCAATGCAGTTTCATAGATTTGGGGAATTAGTAACTATGGGGGCAAATACATTTTCTCACAGGTCCAGTTGGTATTGGATAACTTTTTTGTTTCAGTAAATAACATTATCACTTAAACACTGTATTGTGTGTTTACTCAGGTTGCCCTTGTTTAATCTTCGATTTTGTTTTAATTTCTGAAACAATTCAGTATGAGTCACACAAAACAGAAGAAATCGGGATAGGGACAAATACTTTTTCACAGCACTGTGTGTCCATCATGTAATTAAGATGGTATTTGTGTTTACACTCATTATGCTGTACAGGACAAGCAGTGATATGTATTTATTTTTAGCATCTCATTAAGACTGGCCTAGGTTTGATCACTGTTTATTCATAAACTAGTCTGAAGACCTGACGGGGTCTTCTGCCGCTGCAGCCCATCCGCCTCACTGTTCGACATGTGTATTCCGGGTCACCGTTGTTGTAAAGAATAGCTACACTTCTCTGATTTCTCTCATCACCAAGGTGTTTCTGCTCACAGAACTGCCACTCTGGATGTATCTCGATGATTCTCAACCTGTGATCCCACTAGTCATTCGCGTAATTCATTTAGAGACAAACATCTGTTATGCTAAATAAACTGCACTGTTGGTTTGCACCTCGTTCATTGTGATCATGATTGGGTTTCTGAGGCCGGGGGGCAGAGAAAGTGCTCTTTTGCATCTCTGGCTTTTCTTTTCGCCAGAGCAGGAATACCCGTCACCACCCCAGTTTCCACAACCCGGAACTGTACTGAACACTGAAGCCCAGCACTGAGTAAACAATAGTAGTGTTTTGTGTGTTGTGGCTCCATTATACAGCTTAAAACTAGACAAGTGGTATGAGAGCAGGTTCAGTGAGATGATAGTGGCTCTTTCCAGCAGCGGTAGAGGTTTCACATTGGGCTTTTCCTACCTACTCTGGGCTGGGAAACGGGGACATTCCTGGAGCTATTCAACACTCAGCACGAGGAGAAATGTGTTTGCTAAATGAGTCCTTAAGACCGTTAAGAAAGGTTTAAGTAACACTTTGACCATCCAGCGTTTCCCTGAGATCAACTCTATGCATCCTGCTGTCCATAAACTGCCTCCGGTTTGAAAAAGCAGAGAGCTTTGTGGTTTTTCTCATGACTTCTGCTAACCAGCCTTTGTGACGATAATAATGCTTCAGGTGGTGTGGCTTCATTCTTTGTTTGCCTGCTGAAACAGTTATTTGCATACAAAAAGAGCAGAGCAACTTCCCTCCTCCCTCTCCCAGGAAAAAAGAAGAAAACTGGAGCAATGAGCAGATTTGGGGGATGGAAGGAAAAGGACACGCATCAACCAACAAACTGACGGCCGACTCCAGGAAGTGCCGTGATATTGCTAAAGACTCTCAGGAACCCAGAGTACTCCTGATTAAATTTATTGCATCCAACACAACACTCGAGTCCTTTCGGATTAGCGAGTTTGACATGTTCTTCTTTTGGGTTTTAGGAACTTCTTATTTCTGGTAATTCTAAAGGGAAAATCCAGTTAGTTGCTGTGGGGAAAACAGCGACATCAAATAAGGAAGAGAGCCTACTTACCTACAGTGAAGTGAAACACCAACGTTAACACCATAACCATACTAATGACATAAGCTGGAGTTAAGCTTAAATAAATCTGTCAACTTTAAACTTAATGATATCTACGTGGAACAGCAGGAAATCCCCTAATTTTCTGATGACTAGTCATATACATGGTGGATTTTGTGGTGAATTCCAGTCCCATCCAAAGAGTTGCATAAGAAATATTCACTTCCTGTCTCAAAACTCTCAAAATACACAGATGTTAGTGGTGATAGGACAGAATGCTTGGTAGGCTTTTAAAAAGCTTGTTTCAGCAAGAATATCTAACAGAGCAACCCGATATTGTCTCTTGTGATATGGACACTTTCACTGTGTCATCACTGCGTGTAGTAACATGCCCCAAAAAAAAATAAATTTTTTTAAAAGGTTTCTGTTTAAAAGAATCCGGCTTATGGTACACTCATTTGGACAAATGGGTTGATGGTCTCCTCTTATAACTCACAAGGGCAGTTAACACATCTGCCAATGCTAATGTTATTCATGACCTACAACGTAACCATAATAAACCTCTGAATTCCAGGTCAACATGGATCTAAAAGACATGCTGTACTTTTGAATAAGAAGTTCCTACCAGCTTCTGCTGTCTCCATAGACTCTGGCTCCTCTCTGGCTGTCAGGATCCTACTTATGCGCCGTGACATGGACAAGAGTATCCCAGAAAATGGAAGGCTACTCGGTTTCCTCTGTAGGGGCTGGGGTTCCGTTATAATGCTGGTACCTGGTTCAGAGGCTGAGCGTAAATATGGAGCTCTTTTGTAGGCTGAGCAGGGCAGGTCAGGTGGAACGTGTTCCAGTAGCATGCCTGAGCTGGTGACGTTACGGACATCGGGGAGGTTGGCAGGTAAGGTGTAGCTGCCGCTGGTAGAACAGGTCAGATCCTGGACGAGAACAGGATGCTTGGACCGGATTCTGCTCTGAAGAGTGTCCAAGGACTCCATTGGGGCAGAGTTGGAGCGGTGTTTTAGAAAGGGCCTGCTGAGGATGCCCCATCGATGAGGACTTTCTCTGTCAACCAGGCAGCGAGTTGGGTTTCTGCTAGAAAACAGCTGTTCAGCAAGGGTAGCTCTCCGTTCCAGACTCATTTGGATGAGTGAGAAGTCAGATAATCGCACGAGGTAGAGAGCTCCACTCACAATATACAAGCAAGACAACGAAGTCTCCAATGCCAGAGTTCTTCAAATGAAGATCATCACCTTTGTTTCAATCAGTCTTGTCTGCCATTGGAGTTTTAAATCCGAGTCAACTGGTGTAACCAGTGTGGCCTATTTATATGGCAAAAATGTTAGAGAAGGAGATACGCAATAAAAGGTTTAGATTCCATTTTGTCTAAGAACACATCCACACATGTTGCTTCCGCTATCACTTCCTACTTGAAGTGAGCAGTAGTGCGCTGCTACTCTGCTTCCTGGGAGGAAATGGGGTATGTATACACATTGACGTTTGCTAATGCTATCCAATCAGACAGCATAACCCCACAACGGTGCCACTGGTTGAGGTTTTGCTCATGAAATTCTGATGAATTTTAGTTAAAAAAAAAGAGAAGATGCCAAGAAAGAATAAAAAAAAAATGATTGTCTAAATAAATCAAAAGTCAAAAACCATGGACAGCATAGATTTAGTTTGGGGCTAATGTACATCAATGTATGTTAATGTATTTTATTCACTATACAGTGGAGGAAATAAGTATTGAACGCGTTAACATTTTTCATCAGGTTATTCACATGAAATTTTCCCCAGATATCAGTGTTAACTCCACAAATCCAGAAATATAAAGAATTCACAACATTACAGTCCATAAATAGAGTTATGTGTAATAAAGAGGAATGACACGGAGAAAAATAGTATTGAACACGCTTAGAAAAAGCAGTTCTCCAAGGGAAGGTAAGGCAAGGAACCAGCTGAAATCCGTAAGTAATTATACCCCCTATCTGTGCACATTAATATCAGCTGGGTTAGTAAATTGATGTAAATTGATTAACATACATTGATGTACATAAAAAGGCTTTTCATTACCATGGTGTCACAGAATGAACATCTCACGATGGGTAAAAGCAAAGAGCTCTCCCAAGACCTTCACAACCTTATTGTTGAGAAACATATTGATGGAGTCAGTTACAGACGAATTTCAAAACTTCTGAATCTTCCAGTAAGCACCATTGGGGTCTTTATCCACAAGTGGAAGCAACATCATTCCGTCATCAACCGGCCACGCACAGGAGCTCCTCACAAGATTTCTGACCAGGGAGTCAGAAGAATAGTCAGAAGAGTAGCCCAAGAGCCAAGGACCACTCGGAAAGAGCTCCAGAAACACTTGGAGGCAGCAGGTGCCATCGTCACAGAGAAAACAATAGGCAATGCACTCCACTGCTCACGCTCACCACGCAAGACTCCATTACTAAAGAAAAGGCATGTCGAAGCTCGTTTAAAGTTTGCTACAACTCATCTGGACAAGTCTGTGAAATACTGGGAGAGTGTAGTCTGGTCAGACGAGAGCAAAATTGAACTTTTTGAGGTTCATGAAACATCACGGCCACACTGTGCAGTGAAAACTCAAAAACTTCGCAATTTAACATCGCCAAGGGCTTTTGGATAAGGCTGACCGAATAGGATGTAGATCGGATGAAATATCGAGGAGGAATTCATTAAAAGTACTCCTAATTACAAAAATTTAGGAGCACGTTTGAAGTTTAGTTTTTTTTTTTGTTTTTTTTTTTTAAAGAGATGGTAACGTTAATGTGCCACAATATAACACACAAGTAGGCATGAGAAAACTTGAGCTTGTCAGTTATAACAGAATTTAGGAACATAGTGTGAGCCATGACAAATTAATTTACCTTCTGATAAACTAAATCTAATATTTTCAGTTAATTTTACAGACTGTATGCAAAAAAACAACCGTTAACCTGTTCCACCTTGTAAACAAATACAATAAACCTCAGTGTTCAGTCTTTGACGTCTGCTCCTCTTAAATATATTTAAAGCTACACTATTAGACATTTTCCACGGTCATGGTTCTGGGCTGGAGTCAGTTCTCGACCCGCTCTGTGTATATTGTGTATATATCTGAATAATCTCATATAGGATGTGATTGGGTGAGTTCATTTACCCGTCAGATGCAAAGCGCTTTAGTTTAATGGTGTTCATTACTGATGCTCTGATCAGGATTTTTACAGCCGAAACCGATCCAGAAACCAATCTTTTTTTAGTTTAAGCTTTAATCAGGAGGTCTATCATAAACAGTTAAATGTAAGCTCTCTGCTCATGGTCACTGTTAATTGAGTTAAAATAATAGCAATGAGAAATACTGTTGGTTAAATAAACAATTATTAAATATTTATTTAAAAATATCTTGAACAATAAAGAGTCCTAATTAAAAGTAGATTAACACAAAAATGATCCATATTAGGAAAACGGCTAATAGCTTTCTAAGGAAATAGCGGACTAAGCTTAATGTCAAATTGATATTAAATGCAGCCCATAGTAATTAAATATTAATTCATTTATCGTTTTATTTATATTTTATGAATTATTATAATCTCTATTTTTTTTATATTAAATGATTTATTTACAACTAAGCACATTTTCTATCTTCTTATTCATTTTTTGTTTGTTTATCAGTTGATCCTTTTAGATCGGTTCCCCAGTACAGTGTTGCCATGTCTGCTGATAATATTGTGTTTTTGGGGGGGTTAAATTAGAACAGGAAACTGGAGTTGACTTTTCTAGTGATATCTGGCAACCCTGAGTTTAAATTAAGTGAATGCGCGGTCTATTAGAGTTAGTGAAGAGAGTGAAGGAGAGCGGCAGCGTGCTGTTTGTTTACAGACTGAACAGTTGCTACACTTGATTATGATTGGTGAGGAATTATTTAATAAAGAAGTCTGAATTAAACCCATCTTGTAGTGTTATCATTATTATTAATTTACTGTCTACAGTGTCTACACGAGCAGGTCAGTCACAGGTGCAGGTCATTTTGCGTGATCAATAAAAGATGGCGGTTTGTGAGATCGGGAAGTTGACAGAAGCAGATGATGTTCAGTGTTACTCTTCATCATAACGGCTTCTTTACTGTGTTTGCACACTTGTTGACTGAGGAGATGAAACGCAGTGCAAAAGTAACTGTTGCACATTTTGGACTTCCTGTAGTTTTTATTCCGATCGTACTATACAACTCCGAACAGGTCACTCGCACCAGTGCGCCTATATATTTTTTCACAGTCGCACAAAGTACTTTTCAGTCGCAAATGCGCATGAATTGGTCGCACTATAGAGCCCTGTTTGAGTTATAACAACCTCCTTTTTCATGGCGAAACATCAAAATTTGTGAGAGCGCCACGCCCACAACTCAAAAGCTTCGCAATTTAGCGTCGTCAAGGCCTTTACATGGGAATGACCAAATATGATGTCGATCTGATGAAATGTCTGGGAGGAGCTCATTAAAGTCCGAGGCCTGGAAATGGCAAAAACACAGCAAAACTTTAAGAGAAGAAAAAAATCAAAATGGCTGACTTCCTACTGAGTTCAGCACATGGGTTCATGAGACTTTTTTGTACACATTGGCATGTTGCACACGTTTACCGAATTTCGTACATGTAGGTGAAACGTAGTGCGAGGCGCACATTTTGTAGGTGGCGCTATCGAGCCATTTTGCCAGACTTTTCCAATTCTGGAATCCCTATTGGATGTAAATTTCACCAGTTCTGATGCGTCTGCAAAGATTTGTGAGATTTTTTGTATGGTAGGCCCTGTAAAATGCGATTCATTTGGGAGGAGGACGAGGCGGTGCACGGGGAAGAGGAGGAGAAGAAGAAGAAGAAGAAGAAGAAGAAGAAGAAGAAGAAGAAGAGGAAGAAGATCCGATAGGGCCTGCTCGGGCCCTAATTAACTGCTAATCCTAGAGGTTCACATACTTTTGCCACTAACAGATGTGTCATATTTATGCAGATAGAAATAAAAAATCCTACAGGGCTCACAAACTTTCAAGCACCACCTATTTGATCATTTTAGCTATTTTTAGAGCTGGAGTATGAGAATGAAGGACAAGTCAATATGCTTCCTTTAACCCATTTACATTTAAGTTATAGCAGATCAACACCACTTACGGTTTATTGGACTCCAAACATGAGCACGGTCAAGTGAGAAACGCAAACCAACAAAATACTCCATTCTATGGTAATAATGCCAAAAGAGTCTGGACACGGACCACGACTCTCTTCCCAGTCCACACCTAGCTTCAAAACATAGCTCAGGATACTTGGTATTCACCATATGCACTTTTTATATAGCCCTGATAAATGACTGCTGCACTCGCACCGTCCCTGACCCTCACCTGCACTCTCCAAGTGTAACTGAACTGCTGTGTGCTATTTCCACTCCACATGCAATACCCAAGATACTGGTGAGAATCTGAAAGCATTCATAACCTCAGAGACTGCTTCATGTAAATGCTTGAAGTACAGCGTCGAAAAAGCCCACCAAGATCACCGAAGATTGTGTTTATAGCCTTGATGAGAGTTTCACGAGTTGGTACAAACACTGACAATGGCAGTTTAGCAATTAATTCTACAGTCACATTTGGTCATTTTGCCATCTAGGATCACATACAAATCAACAATGTGGAAGAAGAGCGTGGTTTATTTATTTATTTATTTATTTTAAATACCGGTTTCTCCATCAAGGGGGTGTGTTAACTCATTATCTTGGTTAACAGCACCTGAGCACATGCAAATGATTAGGTTCAAGCTATGCAAGAAGCAACTGGAGAAACATGAGGGAAATCTATTCAGGAGCGCCACGTTCACCACCTGCCCCAATACAGCCCTGGAGTTATTCTTCAAAAAACTGAAAAATGGTTGACCCATATCTGTTTTTTTTGTTAGTCGTGAGAGCAGTCTCAATGAAGCAGCTGATACGTGCAAATGTCAGGGCCGCCTGCAAGGCACACGGCCGTTTCCTTACTCCTGTTTCCTGTTTACATACACTTTACACCTCTTAACGCTACCAACACAAATCTGCCACAGGGAATGTGATATATTCTCAAAGAAACCAAATGCAAGTAGTTGATTTTGGTTGAGAATGAAAAACATGTCAAATATTTGGACTTGGACTAAAAAAAAAAAAAAAAAAAAAAAAGAATATTTTATTATTTCAATAATGCCGCAAAAAAGTTGTTTTTTTGTTTATTTTGCAGGTATCCTAATTGTTTAGAACATGAACGTCATCTTATTCAAAAAGATGACTGCTAAAGGCTTGGATTCGTGTAACACTGAGCATTTCCGGTGTTCTGAGAGCCCTCAGGAGGAGCTGTGTCTGGACTGTAGCAATTAACGCCTTGTTATAGCTGCAGCACGAACCAGGTGCCCAAAAGCTGGGTGTGAAGGCGGTCATTAAACACCAGCACCCCCTGAGCACTACTGCAGGACTGAAATAGTTCCAGCACCAGTGCTCAGGGACAATAAGAACATCATCTACCCACAGGATCTAAAGCATGACAGGCTAAAGGTCACTTTTCTTTTTAGCGTTTCAGTATGAGTAATCTGAAAAGCAAACAGAGCCTGAGAAATAGGCTCAGTCACAAACTTTACACTACTGTACTGAATAATATACCAATAGATTACGCCACACCTGCTTAAACAAGCAGGCTACAATACACAACTAAACAGTAGAGATCATCATGCAGGGCTACCATTTAGTAGTACCGTATGTGGCTCTGGATGTAGCTTTGGATTATTTATCATTGACATTTGAGTTTTTCATCACATTTACATTTATGGCATTTGGCAGACGCTTTTATCCAGAGCAACTTACATTTATCTGATTTTATACAACTGAGGGTTAAGGGCCTTGCTCAAGGGCCCAACAGTGGAAGCTTGGCAGTGCTGGGGCTTGAACACCCGACCTTCCGATCGGTAACCCAGAGCCTTTAACCCCTGAGCCAGCACTGCCCGTCACCTCTTCATTTCCAAGCATTTCAGCATCATTAAATCTCCATATCTCTGTGCGTTCACACCGTTTAACCTCTCCTGAATAGTGGGATCGTTCAGGACCTCACACACATTTCAACTCAATTTTCATTCTGAGGATCATAATGTGATTATTTATCAATTGTCAAGATTTCATGGTTTTTTTTTTTTATCAAGGTTTATGATAAGAGTTTGATTTGGCCTTTTTCTTCTCCTGGCTTAAACTATATAAAATATGCAATGGAACATTATGTCTTATGGAAGCTGACAGCTCTAGTGTAGAGTGTTTATCTTGCTTCAGAGATATTTGGCATAGCGGACATTTAAAAAAAAAAAAAAAAAAAAAAAAAAAAAAAAAAAGCATTTATGCACAAGAGTGTTGTGAAAAGTATTTCTTCTGTTTTGTGTGTCTCATAATAAACCGTTTCAGAAATTATAACAAAATCGAAGATAAAACAAAGGCAACCTGAGTAAACACACAATACAGTGTTTAAATGATAATGTTATTTACTGAAGTAAAATAAAGTTATCCAATACCAACTGGGCCTGTGTGAAAATGTATTTGCCCCCGTAGTTACTAATTCCCCAAATCTACAAAACTTTTTCAACAGTGTGCAGTTGTTTAAAAGGTCTTACTCAGTAACACGCGATGCCAAAGTTGAAATAAATTCCAGAAATGATGAGGAAGAAGGTGATTGAAATACATCAGTCCGGGAAGGGTTACAAAGCTATTTCAAAGGCTCTGAGACTCCAAAGGACCACAGCGAGAGCCGTTATCTCCAAATGGAAAAACTCGGCACAGTAGTGAACCTTCCCAGAAGTGTCCGACCTTCCAAAATTCCTCCAAGAGCACAGCGACGACTCATCCAGGAAGTCACAAAAGAGTCAAGGACAACATCACAGGAACTACAGGCCTCTCTTGCATCAGTAAAGGTCACTGTTCATGACTCCACTATCAGAAAGACACTGGGGGAAAACGGCTCCATGGAAGAGTGGTGAGGTGAAAACCACTGCTAACCCAGAAGAACATTAAGACTCGTCTGAATTTCGCCAAAACACACCTTGATGATCCTCAAACTTTTTTGGGAGAATGTTCTGTGGATTGAGGAGTCGAAAGTGGAACTGTTTGGAAGACAGGAGTCCCGTTACATCTGGCTTAAACCAAGCACCGAATTCCACAAAAAGAACATCATACCTACGGTCCAGCATGGTGGAGGCAGTGTGATGGTGTGGGGATGCTTTGCTGCTTCAGGGTCTGGACAACTTGCAGTAATTGAGAGAAACATGAATTCTGCTACCAGAAAATCCTAAAGGAGAATGTCCGGTCTTCAGTCCGTAAATTGAAACTGAAGCACAGCTGGATTACGCAGCAAGACAACGCTCCAAAGCGTAGGAGTAAGTCCTAGTCCTAGGAGTAAGTGAAACTCTGATCTCCAGTTATCAGAAGCGTTTGGTTGCAGTTATTCTGCTGAAGGTGGGACAACCAGATTTTAAGTTTAAGGGGGCAATTAGTTTTTCACATTGGTAATAGGTGTTGGATAACTTTTTGTGCTTCGATTAAATAAATAAAAACTGTATTGTGTGTTTTCTCCGGTTGCCTTTGTTTTACGTTGTATTTCGCATGATGATCTAAAACTATTTAGTATCTACAAAAAAATATAAGAAATCAGAAGTGTATTTAAATGTCTAATAATGACATTTCATGCACTGATTCAGAATTGTTCAAGAAAGAAACAATTATTTTCTCCCAATTTCCCGATGTGTCCTCGTACTCCTGATGTAAAGTAGAGTTGAGAGATGTTGAATTAGAGGGAAAATGAAACATTCAGGACGTTTACATGGACAACACTAATCCGATATTAACCCGAATAAGACGATACTCTGATTAAGAATCTAGCATGTAAACAGAGATTATTGATGACCTTAATTCGACTAAAGTAAACACAAATGGAATTAAGACGAGCGGAGTATTCCTGTTTCAGTCGCATTATTGATGTGTATTACAGACGTGTACACACCTTAATCACACTATTAACGTCGCGTGAGAGTTTTCACCGCGTAGTAGGCGAGATACACATATTTCAGCTGCTATATATACAGTAAGTACGCGGTTTGGGACGCAGCCCACGGCTTCAAGCATTCGTCTATTAGCACGTACAGCATTACAAATAATTAACCGCACTTAAAGCTTTCGTAAAAATAAAAACAAAAACACCCAAAACTGTATACGGTACCATAACGAAGACCAACTGTATGCCGATACGTGAAATTCTGGAGGGACGTCGGACGGCGCGGCGTGGTGACGTAATGACGTGCTGTTAATCGCTCTATGTTCTATAAACAGGAACATGACAGGAGTATTCTAAAAGCGACTCATGTAAACACCTTAATCAGAATATTGTCTTATTCAGAATAAGGTCAATAATTAGATTACTGCTGTCCATGTAAACGTAGTCACTGACTACGCTTGCACTGAGGCCACTGTGCCAGCATCTGCTTTCAGCATGCCTATACACTGTGCAGGAAGCTAAGGGGAGTAAATATATAGCATACATAGCACCTCACTACAAACAGGTCCTGTAAGGCAGAGAGAGAGAGAGAGAGAGAGAGAGAGAGAGAGAGAGAGAGAGAGAGAGAGAGAGAGAGAGAGAGAGAACACAAGAGGCAGAGGTAAAGGCTGCATTTAAAAGGCTAAAAGCTCGCCAATCCAGCACTAACAGAATTAATTTCCACACTGTATTGGTTCCAGCTGAAACATAAATCCCTCTTAGCTGAGCACTAAAAACAGGCAAGTTGCAAATGGCTTCTCACTATAAATAGGTCCAGGAAGTCAGGTGGAGCAGAGAAATCTAAAGTCTGCGTTAGGAGGAAAACAGCTATGCTGAGGCTGGACAAATCAGCATTAGAACGGAATTAATCTTTCTGGATCTAATCTGTTCACACCGGGACGTTTTCTTCAACGGCCCATTTAACGCCCCGTGTTCACACCCATGCATAAAACACGCGTCATCACAGTGTCGAATCTTAACGTCTCGAGGTCCGTGGTTTTTTTTGACGCACCGCGTTAGAAACTGGCCGACCAATGGGATCTGCGCCTTTGTTCTCGTGCCCGGAGTCACTGAAGTCACATTTAAAAAAAAAAAAAAACACGACTGGAGGCACGCAAGCGCCAATAAAATAATCTGGGTCTTCCCACAAGCATGTGAATGCTATTGCTGTGACTGATATAATTCAAATCATTACTTATTTAAAAAGAGCACATTGTTTAAAATGAAAGCTTTAAGGGTTTACCTTTAAATTTGCAGTGACCAAATCACCAAACACGTTCGCAAACGTGCGTATGTGCTTCAACTTGGATAGAACATGTCATGTCAAAAATATTATACATCAGTGGCTGTAGTGAGCGCTAAAAAACCTGACACGTGGAGGCGATAGATATGATTCAGATTTATTCAAGTTCACCAAGAAATTATAAGTAAAGAGAAAAAACCTTCACGATACAGCTTCAGCTCTTGTATCAGTCGACGGAACTCCACGTGTCCTTCTCTTTTCATAACTATGGGGGTGTATCCAATATCGGCGTCTTTCCCCTCGTCTTTCCTCGTTCAACAGAACAATTATTTCTTCGTCGCTGCTGCCGTTGCTTGAAAAATCCATTTCCTGTTAGCCGGTTCGCACAAAGCATGTGAACGTCTTTTTACAAACGCTGTCTCTTGTCTACTCTAGTGGTGTCAGAAACGGAATGTTGTGCAGTGCCACCTTGTGAACCGGGGTATTCCGATAAGCGCCACCTACTGTCAGGGAGTGAATCTGCGCTTTCATTCAGCGCCTCAGCCGTGTCTAACACGCGAGTGTGAACACACAAAAAAAAAAAAAACACATCGAAAAACGTAGCATTTAACGCGCTGAAACAGTCTCGGTGTGAACCTGGCTTTAGGTGAGACAGATTTTTTTTTTTTGTTATGATCCAAGCTCACATGCAGTAATAAAAACACACATGCAGTCACCAGTGGAACTAAGGTAGGGCTCGACATTAACGCGTGTCCACTAGTCCAGGACAAGTGATTTTTTGGACAGGCAGGTGAAAGAGAATCTTACTTGCCCGACCGGACAAGTTGCCTGAAAATGTCAATAACAACAACAAAATCTGCCTTCGTAGGCTGCCGCATACAGCGGAAACCAGGAGAGTGTAGGTTTAAACAAGCAGTTGCTTAGAAACAAGCTTGACCAATCAGAATTTGATTCGACTTTAGCTCGAATCACGCGCCTCGTAAAGCATCAACCCCCCCAAAAAAGGACCGCGGAATCTAATGCAGGTTATGAAAATAAAAGGGAGAGAGAATTTATCCCTACCTGGAGAGATGAATCGGACAGGACATGCTAACTGTAGCTAGCGACATCGCTACCCAGTGCAAGTCTACTTTTCTGCCGCATAGAATCCGGTTTATTGCATCTGCACTATGAAGGGGTCTTTTATCATTTTAGAGGACATAGAAACAGAAAGTTTGACATGAGCATGTAACATGTTATACAACGAGGAAAGTAGCTAATATATTTATATTGTGACTTTAAGAACGTGAGAAGTATTCCTCTATTACAGCTCATGTTCAAGTGCCTTCAGGCATGGCACACTTCTGTCTCATGACAAAAGCAAACAGCACCAGCACAACACGAAGGCAAACAGGATTAGAAAAATCAAGTTGAAGCGTTTGATCTTTCCATGACTGAAGCTGTGACATCACTGATTGGAGTGGTGCTGTTTAAAGCTGAATGTCTCAAGTGAGGTGTGAGAACACTGATGAGAGTATATTGCTTCTAAATAATTATTTACACCACAATTCATTTCCCCCCTTTTCTTTCTCTCCCGGCAAGTAACTTTATTCATTGGAAAAGTGGATGACAACCACATGACCATGCTTAATGTCAAGCCCTGACATGCATGCTCATAGAACAGTAGTAGTGATCGGTCGAATGTGAGCAAATTGCACCATGTGTTTTTCCCACTAACAAGGGCAAACCTCCTCCCCCAAAATAGGTGGGAGTGTATTTTTAACCGACTGAAGAGAGTAAAACTCTTGTTTCGTCGCTCGACCGAGGGAAATCCTGCCACCCCCACCAATGAAGAGGCCATCAGACCTACACAGAGGCAAAGGGAGGGACACACTGACCTCTCCATTTCCTTTCACAGCCAGGCCAAAGCAAACGGATTTCATACAAAATAGTTGCTTTAGTAGCGGGTCCCACATTTCCTAATGAAGAGGAATCAGATGGGGTGCAAAACAGCACTACAGCATATCAAACTAGCTTCATCTTTTTAAGAGACAGACATTCTGAGGGGAACTGAAGGAAGGGCCTTCATTTTTCCTGAAAGTGGCTGATGAGCCTTTGTGTGTTGTCCTGCCTCTCCTTATGGCGTCAGAATGCGATGGGAAAAGGATGTGCAGGACGAGAGAGAGAGAGAAAGAGAGAGAGAGAGAGAGAGAGCGAGAGAGCGTGTGTGTGATTACTCCAGCAGAGCTCTGTTCTAAATCTGTTAACTGCACACCCCTGATAACAGACAAGAGGGCACCAGAAGTTCTGTGAGATATGTGACCTTCGCTTCACCACAATAGAGACGTTTCCTGTTTGAACACATGGCATGACTCTCACAATTAGAAAATTAAACAGAGAAATCATTTCAACATGATTACCGACTGAAACTCTATACACAGCGTCTAGACGGCCGGTCTTTTCCTTCTTTTCTGTCTGTTTATTCAAAGGCGCCACATCAGTAAGCAAATTGTACTGGTGCCAGTGATCACCTCGAAGAAACCTATTCGTCACTGCACCTACAGTCCATCAACGCGCCACATGGCACTCGATCGGGTCATCAAACTGTGCTCCCACATATCCTTTGTACAATGCTACCTACTGCTTTACAGCATCAGACAAGCAGATACAGGCCACACACACACACACACACACACACACACACACACACACACACACACACACACACACACAGACAGACCTACAAGTAGGACAGTCTCCATCTTTTATGATGTCCAGATATTTCTTTCCTAGTAATTTCATATGTGGAATAAAAGAAAGTTTACTGTTAAAAGTAAGTCCTAAAAATGTGGCCCTCAGTCTTTTATTTATTTTGACCTTTTCATATAATAAAGAATGTGATCACATGGACAAAGGCCGTTTACAAGCAAGGATTTTCTCCAGTCTGAATAAATTCATTCCGACTGCAGATTCCTACTAAAGTCTTTGTCAACAAAGTCCAGTTTAGCTTGCTTATAATCTTCACTTATATGTAAATTACAGGATTAACTGCAGGGTTAACTGCCAACTTTATAATAATAGCAAGATTCACTCTGCTTGTGTTTTTAAAGAGTTTTATATTTTTTCCTTCTCAGAAAACGATCATCCAATTGTGTGCGATTATTAAAGCACACCTATTATTATTTTTGAAACGTGCCAAATTTTGTTTTAAAGGTCTCAAACGATAGTTATACGCATCCGAAATAAAAAACACTTTAACGTGCTCATCATTTAAACTGCAGCGTTACCTTTTCCCCCCACAGTGTCACAAACGACTCGTTCAATGATCCGTTCTAAAGGATTCATTCTAAACCCCTCCTTTCAGAGAGTATACTCTGCTCTGATTGGTCAGACGTCCCAGTCTGTTGTAATTGGTCTGGTGCTGACAGCGTGTGTCGAAAAGGAAACGCCCACTACCGTAACGAGTTTCAGCTCTGTCCGTCAGCGGGCAGGTGATGAAGACCAGAGGCGGGGCTTGGTAGTACAGGAAGTAAGTCTGGAATCATTAATGAATCGATTCAGCTGTTCAGAATCGCTTCCTTCTTTTGGGAGTCGATAACTCCGCTTTGAATTTTGAAACTTTGCAGACTTTTTAACATTCACAAACAGCTCTATAACACACTACATGAAAGGGGATATCTGAAAAACCATAGTAGGTGAACAGCAAAAAGAAAAGCTTGTGACTGAATAAAGCTGCTCAACATGAACTATTTGTCTGAAATTCTGGAGCAAGGATGCTTCAGAAAAATGTACATACAATGGAGATAAAAAGTCTACACACCCCTGTTACAATGGTAAGTTTTTGTGACGTAAAAAAAAAGGAAACCAAGATAAATCATGTCAGAATTTTGCCCACAACGCCCCCCCCCCTTTTCAGGGGGAAAAAAATGACAGTACTCCACTAAATTAATACTAAGTTGAAGCGCCTTTTGATTTTATTACACCACTCAGTCTATCACTGTGGCACATCTTGAATGTTTTTGCAAGAAAGTGTGGGAAAATATGTCAAGAGTCATCAAATGGTAAGGGTATCTCCTGCGCCATTCCTTTGTTGATTTGGATGTATGCTTTGGGTCAAGATGAAATTCCTTTTCATCTCCAGCTTACTAGCAGACACCTGAAGGTTTTGCGCTAAACTCAGTGGATCTTTGTAGCTATTCATGATTCCCTCCACTTTGATCAAACTCACAGTTCTGGCTGAAGGTGTTCATGGTACATGTAATGTTTTTGGACATTCTTTTATACCCCTCTCCTGATTGATACCTCTCTACAAGTGAGATGCCATGCATGCTTCGTAAGCTCTTTACAGGCCATGGCTTCAGGAGTCAGACAAAACCGAAAAAAAGTGAAGCAACTCCTACAGAAACAGCTGATCTTCATATGGGGTTAATCAGAATCATTTCACTGATGACAGCCTGTCTGATAATTACTTTTCAACATGAGATTGAATGTGATTGGTTCATTCTGAACACAGCCATGTCCCCAATTATAAAAGGGTGTGCAGACTTATGAAACCATTGTAACTTTTGCATTTTCCCCTAAAATGTTTCGGAGAGTTTTTTCCACTTCATTTGTACACGTTCTAATTTCACACTGAGCGTGGGAAAAGTTCCGACAGGATTTCTCTTGTTTATTTATTATTTATTTTTAATCACAAAATCTTGATATTTTAAACAGGGGTGTGTAGACTTTTTAGATCCACAGTGTAATATAAACTCACCGAGCACTTTACTAGGTGTTTTCTTGGCACACTTTGGGCCTTTTAATACCAATCGTTCATCGCTTGAATGCCAACAGCCTATTTGAGTATTGTTGCCGAGTATGTTTCCCCCCACTTTGTACCTCGTATGCACAGCTAAATTGAATGCAGCATTAGATCAGCACTCTGAGAACACTGTTAATAAGACACTCAGGTCGGGCCATGTGAAGACTTGATCATGGACGGCATCGTCGCACGCAGTCACCACCTACAACATATTCCACGGTCTATGATCTGTACTTGGACACAAATTTTACTTTAACTTGGGGCACAGGAATATTTATTTAACGCTGAAGACTATGCAGAGAATACTGCTTGACCTTGAATAACTTAATAAACTAATAACCCATAATAAACTATAACCCCATTTTAGAGTGCAAGCTGCATTAGCCACGTGCTGAGAAAGTGTAATTTAATTGGTGTGATCACATTACAGAGATTCATAAATGCAAATCCCCAGATACAGCTGTATTTCAGGTGAAATGAGTAACAAGAAATCTGAGCTTTAGGGCTGTTTTTACAGATAAACCAATTATGTCAATGAATCTGACATTATTCAATATGTAAGCATTGGTCTTTAGGGGCTTGTGGAATAAAGCTGGTGAAGTAGGTAGAAAGCATGCAACATCCTAGTTGTGGTGGTGAAATAAGCTAATCGATAGCAAACAGAATCATGATGTTTGCTCCGAGACCTGCCCCATTGGGAATTAATGTCCAAGTGACAAAGCCGCCAGCAACGGTGGCCTTACGGGCTATGTGAGCTCCCAGAGAGCTGCCTCATGCAAATAACCCCAAGCAGAAAAACATGAATGTTTACTGAATCTAATCTGAAAGCCAAGAAGCCCGTGTCCAAGCAGCTGGAAATACTAAATTCAAATACTATGTCCGTTGTATTTATGGTTAGAAATCAATTCTGCAGAGATGCATTCACTAGAATATTAAGATGACTCTAAATGTGACCCTTGACCTTAACCATTTCCCTACTGTATGTAAAGCAGACAGACACAGCTCAATGAAAGATCAGGAATTGGAATTGAAAAGAGGAACTCGGAGGATTATTTCTGGTGTACCCAGTTAAGGCCTGAGAATCACTGCAAATGACTCTAATACAACTCGGCAAAAGTTTCCTTGATAAATTGAACACAGTGGTGTAGGCCACATAAAGGTATCATACAAAGTAATCTAGCCTACATCCCACCACACTCTGCTGAATGTTATAAATGTAAACAAAGAGACTTTTAAGACTGGACTAGGTAGAGGAAGCAAGTCTAAACTTGGTTTGAGACCATGTGAAGTTCGTGTGACTACAATGAGACAAACGCCATGCAAACAATTTGGTGCTCGAGACCTTTTCACCAATAAGCCTTTGTATCAGCTGACTTCAAAATGTCCAACACGAAAATAAATGTGAGCCTTGAGTTTCCTTGATAAATTGAATTCAGTGCTCAGGAGCAGAGATCACAGATCATGGGGATCAATAACTGTCCCTCGTAATATGGTCACTTGTACAAAGCAGAGAAACACAAAAGATAAACCCTTGCCTCATCTTTCTCTACATTCATTCATCCATCCATCATTACTAACTGCGTCATGGTGGATTTGTTGCCAAACACATTCACACACTTATTTACATCTAAATTTCTAGCAATAGTCGCAACTAAAGAATCGAGTAAAGAGCAACAAAACAATTTCAAGAAAGGGGGGTGGGAGACATTGCCCTTGAATGTCCGTATGACTTCAAATGAGTCATGTTGACAAGAGGAGCCAAGAGGTGGGCCATGCTTTTCCTAAGTGAGGAAAGAGACATACAAAAGAGGAAAGGAAGAGCGAGAGAGCTGCAGTACGGGCCTTATTGAGTTATTTCAGCTCTGGAATGCAGTGACGAGCCCATTGGTTCCTGCCCACTGAGGTCATTCACGGAATGGCTGCTTACATCATACCCTCAATCCTGGATTATGACACTCCCATCGAACCGAGTGGCCGAAGGGGATTTGAGGGTGGAGGGAGGGATGATGGGAAGAAGGTGGGCGGAAAAGCAGGGACACACATCTCGAGAGACGAGAGGGCAGGAGTTTTACACAATCACACTATTCACAGTAGTACTAAAACCAAACCTTTCCTCCCCCGTGGCTCTCTTAGCGTCCTCAATAAGACCAAACACTTCTGAGCAATGACGTTGTAAATACAGCATACATTAGACTCCTGTAGCTTTGGACAGAGAGAGCCATTCACCTTCACTAGAAGATCACTGGCCCGTGCGTTTAACAAAACTAGGAATGGCAACTGTGCCAAGAACTAGAAAACATCCTACACTGGACAGCAGGCTTTTGAGCACACTTTTAAGCTCAGGTCCCATCACCTTTTGCCTTCCATTGATAAATCAGGGACACTGATTTCCCAGGTCTGTAAAGAGCTTTGTGTGAGGGAGCGTTTTAACACAGCTCTCCATTTGCAATCAGCTGCCAACAAAAACAATACTTGAGCCACAAAGACCAAGCCTATGCCTAAAACCAAACATGTTCGCGTGAGGAAAACACAGAATCCTACAAAAGATCGTGCTGTCTACTCAAATGAAGAAATGTGCTCTCAGTTTCCCAGGGACAAATAAAAAGACTATAAATAGAAAAAGACACTGCATGAAATTCACGTCTCCCCCAAAAGAACAATACACTCTAGATAATTATCTTTCATTTATTTATTTGGCTTCCTTTATAAACAATCTTTCCCCGCTATAAAACACAACTTTTCCATTGAGTAGAATTCATGGCAACTAAATCTATGGTAAACATGGAAGAGGTTGTGATCACGGGTATGATCTGGCTATGACTCATCCCTGTCTTAGCGCTGCACCAGTTTCAATCAGCACTGGTAGAACTGCAAGAGAGAGTGATAACACCATTGTTATAACAACACAATGGATCTGAAAAGGCCGACAGAAGTATTATGTGATATGAGGAAGCAAGTTAACATAAAGCCAATCGTCAAAAAAAAAAAAAAAACAGGAAGAAGAAGAAGACAAAACATATCTGGCATTACTGAAAATGTCTGCAAAACTTCGACATAACATTAAGACACTAGTTTCCTGATGATGCCTTGAATCCTCTCTTTTTCCTCCAGTATGTAAATTTAGGAGATTAAACTAAACACTGAGGGCATCTACAGGTAGACAGAACTAGATGGTTTTTACATTACAGGACTTCTATAATACTTCCATGACAGCGGGACTACAAGTACCTGACACACACTAAACACTGACCCACACCTACGCCACATTACCTGCTTCAGCCATGGAATATTACTCAAAAAACATCGTACACGTGATTGTGTGTTGAACACTGGACAGAACCCGCTTCTGATGTTTCGCAACAAACATAGTGTGAGGATGTCAGTGTTGGGTCAGTGTCAGGTTTCGGCTCACGTTCAGAGCTCTGATATCAGGATCGAATTGAAAATTGTGGAAAAAGTGGGATTGGTGCATGGTTATAATGAGACCTGACGTGTTTTTTTTTCTTTTTCTTTTTTCCCCCCAGGATTATCCAACGTGTGATGAGATAAATCACATGTAAAGAGATTGACAGATCCTAGGTGTCAATACAAACGAATGACTAATCCCCAGACTTGAATGCTGTCAAAGCCCACTGATGGCCATCCCCTCCAGCACTTTCTTATGGCACTCTCTTTCTTAAATCACATTACACACATCCTACGCCAGCCAAGCACATCAATGGCATATGATCTGGAAGCAGACAAGAGATTAGATTAAGACTAATCACAGATGTGAACAGTTACAGTGAAGCCACAGGCCATGTTATATTACAGTGACTACGTTTACATGGACAGCAGTAATCTAATTATTGACCTTACTCTGAATAAGACAATATTGTGATTAAGGTGTTTACATGAGTCGCTTTTAGAATACTCCTGTCATGTTCCCGTTTTACGTTATAAAACATAATTAGATTAACAGCCCGCGTCATTACGTCACCACGCCACGCCGTCCCTCCAGAATTTCACGTATCTACATACAGTTCGTCTTCGTTATGGGACCATATACAGTTTTGGGTGTTTTTATTACATTTTTTTAATGAACACTTTAAATGCAGTTAATTATTTGTCATGCTGTACGTGCTAATAGACGACCGCTTGAAGCCGTGGGCTGCGTCCCAAACCGCGTACTTACCGTCTATATAGTAGCCGAGATACATGTATTTTTCCCCACTACAGACCTTATAGTAGGCAAGTATGCGGTTTGGGACGCAGCCGAACTCTCTCGTTCGCCGTAAAACGGCCGTGTGTGATCGTGTCCTGTCGCAAAATGCGGTGAAAACTCTCACACGACGTTAATAATGTGATTAATGTGTGTACATGTCTGTAATACTCGTCCATAATGCGTCTAAAACAGGAGTACTCCACCTGTCTTAATTTGATTAGAGCTTAATTCGAGTATGACCTTAATCAGATTAAGGTAAGTAAAAATGGCTGTTTAGATGGTAGTTTCTTAATCCCAGTATGGTCTTAATCGGATTAAGAGTGGAGTATTGTTGTCCATGTGACTCTTCACATGAACTCCTCAGCCATGAAAGGGAGCCTTTATCATAACGAGGCATAATATATATTGACATGTATGAATCATTTAAAGTATAAAAGTAGAAATCCTAGTGAGGAAGTCATAGGAGAGGTGTTTTGATGATGAGGATGATGAGGAGGAGGAGGAGAGTGAGGAAAGGCGTGACGCTAACATGTTGCTTTGTTTACTCTCCGTGTTCTTCACGGTCTCAGACACGCTGACTAGCCCGCTAGCGTCCCCGCTCTCAGTTCCTCAGGATCAACACCGCACATGTTGAGTCGCCGTCATTATTTTCGGCACAAGTCCTGCCTTGTAGTACGGCTTGATGGGACGTGAGGTGAACAATAAATGCGGGGATTGTTAGAGAACACTGAGGTGTCCGTGTATAAAACTTACCATAGACACGCACCCATCCCTGCTGCTGGCAAAATCCGTCCAGCAAAATGCCGTCGAGCGGCGGCTCCACAGAAAAAGAGACACCCTGAACCGAGTCCACGTCTCCGGTCACCGAGTCCGTGTCCATGCCGGTTACACCTCCACGGTAAATTCCCGACAGAGACTCCATCCCCGGGGCGAGCTGGTTTAACAGCGCTCTCCACAGCAGTCGGTCCGCGCCGGCTTCACTCCCGTCAGCACCGGCTGGGGTGGGTTTACCATGGGGAGTACACGAGCTAGCAGTTAGCTAGGACCGTCCGGTTAATAAAGCTGGACATGTAACCTCAAAACGGCGATTTTATTGGCGTGTCTAAGTATAATCCGACCCAGGAGGTGTCTCTCAGCGTGTCCGAACATTAACTTCTCATCTTCTTAGCTGTGTACTGATCATTCAGAGTGGAAGCAGGAGGAAGGACACGCCGTGCGCCGTGTGCCGTGTACCGACTCAGAGCCGGCAGGGGATCGGACACTCAGGCGCTTACTCAGTCTTAAAAAGAAAAAAAAAAAAAATCCGATGTCGGATGTAATGTCCTGAATTCACACCCACAGCAAAGCGTCAGAAGTTTTTCTACTAAAGTTTTCCGCGCGTCTGGTCGGACAGTGATGAGTTTAAAGCTGTTCACAGATCAGTGCTTCAGGCGCGACGGCTTCCGGTCCGTGAGGAGATTCTGACACGGTCCAGGTGATTTCACCTCGCGGGTGTGTTTGAAGTTACTCTTCCTTATTCAGTCCGTGACTCGCAGAGCTTTCCTTCGGTTTAAAAGCCAGTCCGCTTCGCAGCTCGATCACATGGCGGCGCGGCTCGGGACTCAGGGGCGATCAGAGGATATCCGAAACAGTCGATCAGATCGGACCTGTCTGAGTCTGGGGGCAGTGCTCTGAGCGTTTCACCAAACACTTCCTCTGAGTTATTTATTTAACTAAACAAACAAACAAACAAACAAACAAATAAATAAAGCATGGGCGATTTGTTCAACCTCTGGGTAAATCTGATTTACTTTGACTTGTGATATTGTTTAAAACACACAGCTGTGTGTTAGTGAACTCCGGAGACACCTGCTGGATGAAATCAATATCGAGTGGTACAGCTCGCCTTTTCTTTCTTTGGGAAGAGTTTGTTGTTATAATCAGGGGATTGTTAGTGAGATTGTACATGAATAACGTGTGGAAGAGTTTGTTGTTGTAATCAGGGGATTGTTAGTGAGATTGTACATGAACAACGTGTGGAAGAGTTTGCTTTTCAGTTTGAATACAGAAGGAAGCAGATTTCACACAGAACAGCTGAGGAAGAGGGAAGAGCTCACCTCCGCAGAGGCACTCTGTCGCCATCTAGTGTTCATTCTAATCAGAAATCCTCCTTCTGGAATCTGTCGGTGTTCTTGACTGATGGGGAAATGGGTGGAGTTTACAGGCCTATTGGGTGAAGTGCAGGTTTTTAGGTCAAGACCACGCAAACTGTCAAATGGCCTTTATTGCATTACCGCTTTTCATAGGCAATAATAATCAAGATGATAACTATAATAATAAGATATAGAAAAATGTAAGAAAAAATAAAAAACAAACAAACAAACAAACAAAACAAACCTTTTGTTTGCTTTCATGGCTCTGCTAGCTGAGAAGGTTCCCGATTTTGACTTCAACATCACCACCACTAAGCTTCATAACACTACAATAAAAATAAAAAAAAACCCACTACAACTGGAAAATACGATAAATTGATCTACAATCTACAAGTTGGAATAGTTTGCAAGAGCACGAGTATAAACACAACGAGGCTGTAGTGGATGAGTTCCTGTGATGATGTCTGTAGTCCCTTGCCCTGCGATGGATTGGCACCCTGTCCAGGGTGTACCCCGCCTTGTGCCCGATGCTTCCTGGGATAGGCTCCAGGTTCCCCGTGACCCTGAAGAAGGAGTAAGCGGTAGAAGATGGATGGATGGATGGATGGATGGATGTCTGTAGTCCCATTTAGCCACTTACTTAAAAAAACTGAACAAAATCACGAGTGGGGGATTACTGATGTACGTTATGTCACAGAATTGTGACCTGTTTACTAATACGTGTTGTAATACTTCTCTCGGGAGACTGATGTAAATTGACTGATAGCGCCATCTATTGGTGTGGAAGAGGAAGTTGCTCAGTTGCATTTGTGAGAAAATCAAGCCAGCCAAAAAAATTTTCACATTTCTCACAAACATAACAGAGAGGTAGGCTATGTATTTGTATGTGCTGGATTTTTATTTGCTCAAAGATTTGTAGAATGTATTGTATATATTTTTGTGAAATATATATATATATATATATATATATATATATATATATATATATATATATATATATATATATATATAATTTGTGAAACACAGGACATTTATTTGTTACACCTCTGCATTTTCTCTCTAATTGCCATTTGTATTTGCTTTCTGTTTGTTTGAGAGTCGAGTTTTCCTTTGCAAAGCAGATTTGTGAAATTGTGTGTTTATTTGTTTAGTTTTGGCACAGATTTAACTCCATATAATTGAATGTTGCAACCTGATCACTGCAAACGGTTTCAAATATAAATACACAAGCAGTATGATCATTAAATATACACAAATACAATGACGTTGTTTTGTGGCGATGTTAACGTTGTATAAAAACGTGGGGTGAATTTAGGGTGTATTGGGTCATCAAATTGGGAAAATTAAACATAGCAGCATTTAATTTCCGGCCTGAGAAATGAAACTGAAAACTTCTGTTTCTAAACCCTTTCAGTGGAAATGCCTGCTAGAAATAACATGACTTGGTGTGACATGACATACACACCAATCAGCCATAGCATTAACACCAACTGACAGGTGAAGTGAATAACATTAATGATCTCATTATAGTGGCACCTGTGGAGGGGTGGGATTTATTAGGCAGCAAGTGAACAGTCAGTTCTCAAAATTGATGTGTTGGAAGCAGGAAAAATGGGCAAGTGTAAGGATCTGACCGACTTTGACAAGGGCCAAATTGTGATGGCTAGATGACTGGGTCAGAGCATCTCTAAAACGGCAGGTGTTGTGGGGTGTTCCTGGTATGCAGTGGTTAGTCCCTACTAAAAGTGGTCCAAGGAAGGACAACCGGTGAACCGGTGACAGGGTCACGGGCACCCAAGGCTCACTGATGCGTGTGGGGAGCGAAGGCTAGACCGTCTGGTCCAATCGAACAGAAGAGCTTCTGTAACACAAATTGCTGAAAAAGTTAATGCTGGCTATAATAGAAATGTGTTAGAACATACGTACCACCTACCTAAACATTGTTGCAGACCAAGTACACCCCTTCATGGCAACGGTATCCCCTAATGTCAGTGTCCTCTTTCAGCAGGATAATGCGTCCTGCCACACTGCAAAAACAGTTCAGGAATGGTTTGAGGAACATCACAAAGGGTTCAAGGTGTTGAGTTGACCTCCAAATTCCCCAGATCTAAGTCCAATCGAGCAATCTGTGGGATGTGCTGGACAAACAAGTCTGATCCATGGAGGTCCCACCTCACAACTTACTGGATTTAAAGGATCTGCTGCTAACCACAGCATACCTTCAGAAGTCTTGTGGAGTGCATGCCTTGGTGGTTCAGAGCTGTTTTGACGGCACAAGGGGGACCTACACAATATTAGACAGGTAATTTTAATGTTATGGCTGATTGGTGTATATGCATAATAACATGATGCTTTATGTAGTCCAACCAGCACAGATCTAACCCCTATTTAAACTACGATGTGGTCATATGCCTGTGATGTCAGGAGGCTGTAGACCTTAAACAGGGACTGAGATGCAATGCCTCTACAACCCACCGTGTAAATATTTATACATTTAATAGTTACATCCCAAATTTAGATATTTCTTTATAGCTGCTTTGTGACAGTGTACTTTGTTAAAAGCACTATACAAACGACTAAGCACAGCACTAAACATAGCAATCAACATACGGTGAGGATTTTATACAATATGTTGAGCTCTGTGCTTAGTGCTGTGCTTAGTCAGTGTTTGTCTTGTTTGTAAACATCGCGCAGAAACCTATATTAGTTAAAGCATCTTGAGGTTAAAAACTCCACACAAACTCCACACATTTTTGGCAACTACATTTTCTGTTGTTTTTAGGTCCAGCCACTGCTGTGCATTATAACAGAAAGTTGGTCCAATATTTTTGTAGTGGAGGCTACATGCATGCACCTCACGATTCTTCATGCTAATTTTTCAATGGGTTTATTTTCAGACGTGAAGCAAAAATGTTTGGGTTAGTGGGCACATTTGGAGAGATAATGATAACTGAGTCAGTGCTTTCTTTTTCTTTTCTATTGCATACTGACTAGACCAGTGTATTGTGAAATGACACATTCCCTCCAGCTGGTTCCTTAAAGCCATTCAGGCTAGGGTTCTGTCATCGCTGGCCTCAACTAAAGTGTCATGAGATTTTTGCATATAGACCATGACGCTACGATGCCGTCCATTTTATTAAAACTAAATTGATTTTCTTCCATGTTAAAATAAAATGTTTGATATACCACCTCTGGTCATTCATTTTATCCCTGCTTCATCAGACTGAATTAAATAAATGCATTTCCTATGCCCAACAGTAGATGGTGCAATTTAGTAAGACTTGCTACCACTAGTTCCTTTTTTTTTTTTTTTAACCACATCCTCATGAATGGAACAAATCAATGGGCATGGATATGATTCACGCTTTGAATGAATAATCCTTTTCAACAGTTTTGTCGATGTCACTGTCAACCATTTTAAGATCCATGCTTGTAATGCTGGCTAGCTAAAGGAGTGAATGAATACTTTACTATAATACATTGGTTTAATATTGGTTTAATATTGGTTTTTGGTAAGTAGCCAGTCATCAGTGTGTATATGTAGCTATTCTTGTTCTTGTTATTAGGTGATATTAGATTATATCCTCTCTTTCACCGTACCAGTGTAGATTTAAATTTTATATTGCATTCCAGATTTTTTTTTACAGTCTTGCAGTCTTGGCTAGGCCTACTGCTGAAAGATGTGTACCAGCTATTGTGGACCAAGATGGGTCCAGATATTTCAAGTTTGTCGGGATAGATGGCAGATGTTCACATTTGTTTCATATCTATGGAAATGTTGGGGGGGGGGAGGGGGGAATGTATCCTAATGACTCCTGGGACTGTTAATCGAGAATTGATTTATGACACCTGAAATTATTTTCTGTTATATTAGCCTACAATCTGTAAATTATAAATTGTGCGTTTAATGTGTTTGATATGAATAACAGTGTCATTAAAATTCCAATGTAGAAATTCTAAATAAAATGTTCAAATTCATAGATCATTACACTATGATATATATTACATTAATTAATATATTATATTATATATAAAACTATTAGTTGACACCTCATGTGCTCTCTCTAAATAACGTGTGTGTGTGTGTGTGTGTGACCTCAGCTGATGACAGAGAAAGGAAAGTAATAGAACAGAGAACTGAGTTGTTGCAATGATTTCCTTGCTGACTATATCAGAGTATTGCATAATAATGGCACATTTCCTCAAGCTCGGTCCTTAAAGTCATTCACTGGGTTTTGTCATCACACATCCGGTGAAGGGTCATGTGAACCTTGTGCAATGTGCCTTGATTCTGTGCCATGATCATTCATGTCAAATGGCTACACTGGAACATTCCTCATCGAAACCACTGAGAATGTCCAAAAAACAATGATCTTATCAAATGCTTATGTATATGAATCCTGATGTCCTTTCAAGGTCGTCAGGGAAATCTCACTTCAAAGATATCAGGAATATTTCTGGCCTTTGTTTTAAACGTTGTTCTTCTTCAGATAAAAGATTTCTGTCTTCTTTGGATTATATGCAGTGGATACTATTTGTGGGAAAATTGGTGAGAAAAGTTACATGTTGCTGCCTTTAGGTCTAAAATGCCTCTGTTAGTGATACCAATATATTTTATGATATTGTATGTCTTTTAGGACCAGATGATATTGCATCATCTTACCACAGAGAAATCTCCACACAAACTCAGACATTTTACACTTCTTTAAAAATCACACTCCAGCAGTTCCTTATTTAGATAGCAGCCTATTCATTGTAATGATTGTCTGACACCAGAGACCTTAATTCCTGATTTTATCGTGTAAAGGTGTAGTACCCTTACTGCATCATGTCTATATAATCATTTACAGTAAAGTGCTTATAGAAAAGCTCGAATTCTCCAGCAGGGGGCAACATTACGTTATAAAAACAAAACGTATCCATGGACAGATGAGTCATGCTTTTGGGCGAATGCTTTATAAACAGTACCAAAAGGCCCCTGTATGTCTCTGTCCTGCTGATAAGGATGTACCAGAAGAGGATGGGTTCTGCTTAATTTTGGTCCATCACAAGATTTTTTCCTCCTCTCATTTCAGGGAGTTTTTCTTATCATTGTCGAGAATCTAAATCTACATCTGGATTTCTATAAAGCTGTTCTGTGAAAATGTCTATTGTCAAAAATACTGTACAAATAAAATGGAATTGAATTGAAGTGTACCTGAGTTACATACTGCTAAACTGGTGATAAGGGTGTAAACATAGTTCTGGTAAAAAAAAAAGAAAAAGAAAAAAAAGAAAGAAAATCCCCCTAAAAGGTAGAAAAACGTTGTAATGGAATGAGTGACTTTGAACAGGAGTTAATATTCACTACTGATGTAGGACCAGATCCACCTACAATTTGAAAGGTTAGAAGATCATCTGAATGTAACCTTGTAGGTTGTGAATGTAACGTGTTGGGTGTGAATCAATCTACTGGAATACCCACTGAGCAAAACAAAAAATGTTTTCCCTTCTTACCTACAAACACCTTTCTATGGATGGAAGATTATATCCTGCCTTTATTCAAGCAGTTGGAAATGAGAATTTGGATGTTACCCAGTGAGTGGTTTAAAATGAAAATAAAAAGGTATAGCTGGAATGCAGAAGCATGTAGTCGCCCCACCTGTAACTGCCAACTCATAGCTATTTCTCCACAGCTACCACTGTAATTGAGTCCTTTTTTGTAGCATCAGAGTGAAACGTTAGAGGTAATTGAGTTTCCAATTGCAGACTCTTTGATAGAAACATAGCAAAGGATCTGAAGTTGCAGGGCTGTAATTATTGTAAACTAATGTGCAGGCGGAGACGAACACAGAGAGGAAGGGAGAAATGCAAGGAAAGCATGTGACAACCACATGGGTCTGAGCACCCTGATTCAGATGCACACTTTAAATCCTATAAATCCTAGAATTTATTTCAAAAAATACATTTCAACCAAAGAAAGAATGTCTCTAAAGACACTCCCTTAAACTAGATTCCTATAAACCAGCAAGCTGGTGCTTTAATAAGATTCATCCAGTCATTAATCTCTGATAAAAGGAGACACATCCTTCGTGTCTCACTGTCAGTTAACAGCTGTATCCCCCTCTGTTTTTAACATTCAGTTTCAGCCTGTCATTGTCCTTCCTCCAAGCCGTTAAAGCCCTGTTTCATCTCGTTGGAGCGCTTTCACATAACAACATCTGTGCTTAGTCAAGGACATCAAATGTTACTGAGCTTACCAAGACCTAAGAGTTGAATTAATACAGACAAACACAGAGCTGCAGGCTTAAATGATGTATATTTTATCTTTCAGTTCTCAGTCCTTGACCCTGCTCCTCTTAGGTTCCTTGATGGATGCAGGAGGATCCCATTCATATATTATGTCTGTCTTGGTTTTGCAGTTTCATTAGATTTAAGACCCTAATCATTGAATGTTCTTAAACTATTTTGAGGTTATTTTAGTCTCTCAACTCATTACACTGTATTCCGTCTATAGAAAGCACTGGAACTGTTATATCGACTAAAGCCCTGGCATTAAACACAAACATATTCACCTCACAAACACAGAAGAAAGGCCAGAATAAGGGTCTCTGACGGGAAGACTTGAGCAGTCAGGAAATAGAAAAGCCCCCCATTTCAACATAGGCAGTGTTTCCCACATCAAGAGCTCTCAGGCAAACTCCTGCCTTTTAATTACACTTGAATCCAGGGCTGACGTCACACGCTCCCTCTGCTTCCACTTTTCTTCGTCTTTCGTAATTACTGGCTTCATTCCACTGTATGCTGTCCTGAGCCAGGCTTCTAGTTGAATTACACAGCATGAACTGAATTCTGAATATGTTTGTGAGAAGGATGATCAACCAAAGCGATTAAAGAATGACACTCCCACAAGCTTCATTCATGTAATTTAAAGTGAGACCTCAAACTGTAAATCAGGGTGTGAAATGTCTAGCTCGTGTGAAATGCTTTGAAAAACAATAATAGTGCATTGATTCTCACTATGCAGAGCTTATATGTGCTAATATTGGGATCCTGTTTATTGTCAGTGACATGTTGTGTTTGATATTTATTTCTGTTCGTTTGGGATTTTAACCCTTGTTGAGTAGTGACATGATGGATGAAATTTTGGCCACACCTGATATGGGTTAAAAAGTTCCATACCTTAAATACACATCAGGTTATTTGGGAATGAAAACCCTGGTGAGACCTAAGGTATTGACCTTTTAGTCAATACTTTGTGCTAGCTCCCTTTGCCAAGATAACAGCTCTGAGTCTTCTCCTATAATGCCTGATGAGGTTGGAGAATACATGGTGAGGGATCTGAGATCATTCCTCCATACAGAACCTCTCCAGATCCTTCACATTTCGAGGTCCACACTGGTGGACTCTCCTCTTCAGTTCACCCCACAGGTTTTCTATGGGGTTCAGGTCAGGGGACTGGGATGGTCATGGCAGGACCTTGATTTTGTGGTCAGTAAACCATTTCTGTGTTGATTTTGATGATGTTTTGGATCATTGTCCTGCTGGAAGATCCAACCACGGCCCATTTGAAGCTTTCTGGCAGAGGCGGTCAGGTTTTCATTTAATATCTGTTGATATTTGAGTCCATGATGCCATGTATCCTAACAAAATGTCCAGGTCCTCTGGCAGAAAAACAGCCCCAAATACATTAAAGATCCACCTCCATATTTAACCGTGGACATGAGGGACTTTTCCATACAGCTACCCCTCTGTGTGCTCCAAAACCACCTCTGTGTTTATTACCAAAAAGCTCTATTCTGGTTTCATCTGACCGTAGAACCCGATCCCATTTGAAGTTCCAGTAGTGTCGGCAAACTGAAGACGCTCAAGTTTGTTTTTGGATGAGAGTAGAGGCTTTTTTCTTGAAACCCTTGAAAATAGCTTGTGGTGATGTCGGTGACTTCAGATTGTAGTTTTGGAGACTTTCTGACCCCAAGACACAAATAACATCGGCAATTCTCCAGCTGTGATCCTTGGAGATTTTTATCCACTCGAACCGTCCTCTTCACAGTGCGTTGAGACGATATTGACACACGTCCAATTCCAGGTCGATTCATAACATTTACAGTGGACTGGAACTTCGTAAATTTTTTTTGCCTTTTGCCACACATCACAGATATATTCTTTGGTCCTACCCATTGTTATGAATAACTAAGGGATTTTGGCCTATGTGTTCCTTCATATTTACACCCCTGTGAAACAAGAAGTCATGGTTGAACAATTTCCTTTTCCTAGTCACCCAGGTGTACTAAAAAATGTCAAATATCAGTGGGAATATACTTCAAATATATTTTATCTCATATGAATTCATAAAATGTTTGATATCCATGACAGCAGAGTATTTTTGTGAATGTTGTTAGCAAAAGATCAAAGGGTTAAACAGTACAGACAATTTTTCCACAGCCTACTTTGTTTCTTATATTTACCGTGGGTGCCAATATTAGTGGATGGCACTGTACTTGTATCAGTGGTGGCGTTCCCGTACTGTTCTACCACATCTTTGTTTTATTATTTGTCATTAGGGGGCTTTATTGTCACTCAAGAGCAATTCCAATTCTTCATTAGCTCAGATGAAGCTTGTTTGACCACATGAAGGACTGAGATATTGACTCCACAGAACTCCACAAAAATAGTCGCACTTGCACAAAAGACAGCATGAAACTGCTGTGAATGTATACAAGAGCAATAAAGTATTAAACGCTTCAGAAGACTATTTAAATTGCATTTTACTTACAGTGAGACCACTGATGTCACTCCACTCTTTCTACTACTAGCTAATAGTTATGCTAGACCGTTAACATATATACGTTAAATATATTATTTGATCATTTACTTGTCTTAAAATAGCATTATTTTACACAGGGGAAGTTTTCAACGCAGCATGCCGTTTATTAGCCTGCACAGTATAAGCCCTGTCAGGTAACTTCAGGTCAGTTTGCACCACTTGCCTATGCAGCTAAAAGGTTGCATAACATCAAGATTTAGCATAAAAAGGCAAATATCATAATATATTTCATGAAAGTCTATAAACACTTTGGTGTGTTGTCAGTGGGGGACCGAACAACAACGGGTGCATTGCGCAATAACTACAGCTTGCGAATGTGCACCAGTTTACAGTTTTCCATTAAAGCAATACAAATACACCTATAATAACAATAGTCATTTCAGTAATTCCTCTTTACAGAAAAAAACAACAACAAACATTTACACAGCAATTCACACATTCATTTATTTAATTGATGGACACAGTGACGTATGTTGTTCAATGACAGTTGAGTTTATGTCACTGAGCCCAGTCCTTGGTTTATTTTGGTCTGCTTTCACATTTCATTCAAATCATCAGTAGGTCTGTAGTACTGTTCATCCGAGTTATACAACAACAGAATACAACACAGCATCATGATTAGCAATTCATAGCTACCAGCCTTTTCTTACATTCTTAGAAAAAAAAAAACACCTAGAACTTTTAATGGGCTTCTATCTGTTGCAATGGGGAAACTCTTATAGGTTATATGTATGTAGAATACAGTACCAAAGAAAGGGCTCGAACAAGGGTACTTTTAGGAAGCTGCAAACACTTAAATTCTACCTTGTGCAGTAAAACATAAATAAAACAAAACCTCTCTCACTCTTGTGAGAACAGATTGCAATATTCACTGTATATATTGCAGTCAGTTACCATCACACTTTGGCATATATAAATATATATATATATATATATATATATATATATATATATATATATATATATATATATATATATATCTGTCCATAGCAACACAGGTGGTTATGGAACCGAGCGATATCTTTCATATCATGTGTCACGAAACAGTCATTCAGAGTCACGGAACGAGATACTTATCAAACAGTAGGAAATTCTAGTGTGTGCAAACACACACAACTTTTTGAGTTGTCTCATGTCTCGTTTGGGTGATGCTAAACCACTCATTGCAGTTCACTTCTCAGCCTCCTTTTTCCCGTAGAGGGCTTTGAAGTCCTACTTAGGGAATGACACATATTCATTTGCTGTATGTGTTCCTGTAAGCTGACAGCACACACCTTCAAATCTTTGGTGTTGTAGGTAAAATATGTGTTGATGTCAAAGGAATCACTTCTGTTACTTTCTTCAGGCTATCTTTAACAGATATAATAAATAAACAAACAGTCAGTATTGTTTGAATACAAATGTTATGTTCTGTTCGTATCTACAGATAAATAGGCCTCCTCATTACAATGGAGCCTAACAGCCAAATGTCAAGTTGTCTACCTCACCATCATCTGACACTTTAAGTTGATTAGTGTTGATGGAGTTGACAGTGGTCGGAAAAATATAACTACTATTTTAAGAATGCTGCTTCAGTGCTGATCACACCACGCAACCACAGAAGTCAACAGGAAGCTGACTACCCAGAAAATATTGCACTGGTACACATTTATGTAGGCAGGAAACGGTACACAAACAACTAATGTATCAAACAGGCTGTAAATATAATATAATATATATATATATATATATAATATAATATAATATAATATAATGGATGTTCATATTCAGTTTACAGTGGCATACTTTAGAAATGGGGTTAAATTGGAACTGCCTGATGAACCTTGCTGGCTTGCAGTATAACCCCAATACATGACCTACTCCAAAGCATGCTCTGCACACACAACCGAACACATCATTCTATTTATAGTCATAGTTTGATGTATATTGGGTGCACGTTGATTGTATTTAACATCTGCAGATGTACAATGTGGTGTGTGATTATCAGCATATACGCTATATGGCCAAAGCTGACTGACCATCATGTCAATTGAAACAGCCCATTCCAGATGTAGTCTTCTCTATGCTGTTATAATATCCTCCACTCTTCTGGGAAGGCTTTCCACTAGATTTGTGTGTGGCTGTGGGGATTTCTGCTCATTCAGCCCCAAAAGCATTACTGAAATCAGGCACTGATATCACTCGAGGAGGTCTGTGGTGCAGTCAGCATTCCCATTCATCCTAAAGGTGTTCAGTGGGGTTGAGGTCAGATCTCTGTGCAGACCACTTGAGTTCTGTCACTTCAATCTTGGCAAACCATGTTTTTATCTGTCGTGCTATCTGCACAGAGGCATTGTCATGCCGGAACATGTTTGGGCCTCTTAGTTCCAGTGAAGGGAAATTGTATATTCTAAATACATTCTATACAATTGTGTGCTTTCAACTTTGTGGCAACAGTTTAGGGAAGAGCCACATATGGCTATGATGGTCAGGTGTCCACATACTTCTGGCCATAGTGTATGACACAGTAGGTGGGGTTGTATTGTTCACACACAACTGCTACGAGATTGCTTTTATACACCTGCGCTATCACAGAGAAATTCAGCTTATGAACTGTGTATTTTGTGGATAATTAGGTGGTTGTGGATTAGCACATCCAGCTAAAGCTCTTTTCCTTGCAAACCTATCAGGCTAAGTTAGCGCAGTGCAGCACTCCAACTGCAGTGAGAGAAGATTGATCACACTGACGGCCTGACAGCTGGGTGTGCTCCAGCGTTCTCATCTCTCTCTCTCTCTCTCTCTCTCTCTCTCTCTCTCTCTCTCTCAATATATATATATATATGCGCGCACACACACACACACACACACACACACACACACACATATATATATATATATATATATATATATATATATATATATATATATATATATATATATATATATATATATATATATATATATTTGTGCCATGGACAATAACTTCTAGCTAGATGTTACCAAAGGTGTTTCCAGTTGATAGAGTTAAATGCAAGGCACTCATAGCATGTGGTTAACACACATATTTCACATACCTTACATTCAGGAACAGATGAGTAAGAAACGGTTGGAGGGAAATATGACAGCTAACATTCAGCTCACACTTGATAGTCAGGATTTTGTTCTCAGGTGAAGAATTTCTCTGTAAGGTTAAGTAGTGAAAGTTCACCAACATACAAAACAGTAAAAGATGTGACAGTAAAAGTTTTGACAAATATTATAAATATATCAGGGTCATGGGAATACTTCTGGTGATGAGAGCAAAAAAGCCAAGCACAGTGATGAAGTAATGGAAGTAGAACCTTTGTCTAAATAAGCAATATCCTCTTGAACAGGGAGCTAAACAAACAGTCCTGCGTGGTACATCCTGCTTGCTAACCTAATGACAATAATAAGTGCCACTATAGTGAGTGCTTCAGTTGCTTAGTACACCATTTGATGGATTTCTGTCAGTCCTGGATGGGTGGGTAGGGGGGCTGAGCGTACTAATAGAGTCCAAAGCGTCAAATCTGTGTGGCTAATTCACTACATTGTCAAATAGCAAAAAAGTGACAATGTACGTCATCCTATACAGAACAGAAATATACACTCATCGACCACTTTATTAGGAACACCCATATTCATGCAAATACCCAATCAGATGGCAACAGGGCAATGCATTGAATCATACGTATACAACGCTGTAAAAAAAGTATTTGCCCCATCCCGATTTCTTCTGTTTGTGTGTATATCATACGAAATTGTTTCAGAAATTAAAACAAAATCTAAGATAAAACAAAGGCAACCTGAATAAACACAAAATACAGTTTTTAAACGATAGTTATTTATTGATACAAAAAAGTTATCCAATACCAAGTGGGCCTGTGTGAAAATGTATTTGCCCCCGTAGTTACAAATTCCCCAAATCTATGAAACTGCATTGATAACGGGGTTCAGCTGGACTAGACACAACCAGACCTGATTACTGCAAACCCTGTTCCATCACATCTACACTTAAATAGAACTTTTTCAACAGTGTGCAGTTGGGTAAAAGGTCTTACCCAGTAACACAGTAGGCCAAAATTTAAAGAAATTCCAGAAATTATGAGAAAGAAGGTGAATGAAATACATCAGCATTATGTTATTAATGCTGTAATAAAGCATAACGTTGATTTGGACAATTTAAATCATATATCAAACCTTCCCTTTTTGGCTAAAATTTTAGAACATGTTGTGGCTTTGCAGCTGCACAATCACCTTACTGTTAATAATCTTTTCGAGCCCCTTCAGTCTGGTTTTCGTAAACTTCACAGTAGAGAGACAGCTTTGGTCAAGGTCACCAATTATCTGTTAATAGCCTCAGATTCTGGTTCTTTCCATCCTTATCCGTCTTGATCTTAGCACTGCTTTTGACACCATCAATCACAACCTCTTACTCAACCGACTTGAAACTGTCTTTGGTGTTTCTGAGACTCTTATAACCTGGTTAAGATCTTATCTCTCTGATCGCCGCCAGTTTGTTTTTATGAGTGTTTTCAGGTCTGAGATTGGCTCTGTTCCTACTGGTGTCCCTCAGGGATCAATTTTAGGCCCCTTACTGTTTAATATTTGTATATTTCCTTTTGGATTGCTCTTAAGATCACTCAGGCTTAATTATCACTTCTATACTCAGATTTATATTCACTCTAAGCCTGGTCAAAATGTGGATGTTTCTTTTCTCTCACGTTGTATTTCTGAGATAAAAACATGGATGACACAAAACTTTTTGTGCCTTAATAGTGATAAGACTGAGGTTTTGCTTATTGGCTCTTCTTGAAGATGCTGTGCTTCTTCACACAAAGCTTCACACAAAGCTTCACACAAAGCTGTGCTTTGGGGTTCCAAAATAAATAAAAAAAACCTAGGAGTCATATTTGATTCGAGTTTGTCTTTTGACCCACACGTACAATATACTGTCAAGGACTCCTTTTTTCATCTCAGAAATATCGCCAGACTTCGCCCTATGCTATCTTCTCCTGTGACTGAAGGCTTATCAACACTTTTGTTTTTTCTCGTATTGATTACTGCAGTGCACTTCTTGCTGGGGTTCCTAAAGCCACACTAAATAAACTGCAATGTGTGCAAAATTCTGCTGCTAGGATCCTGACTGGTTTCAGGAGAAATGTACACATCACTCCAATACTGAAGTCCTTGCACTGGCTCCCAGTCTGGTTTCACATTCATTTTAAAATCCTTATGCTCATATAAGGCACGGCATGTTCTGGCCCCTCAGTATCTGTCTGCGCTTTTATCTTTATATACTCCCAAGTGTCATTTGCGCTCCTCTCGAGCAGGTTTACTGGCTGTCCCACAGACACCGTTGAGATCTGTGGGGGACAGGGCTTTCTCGTCCTATGCTCCCAGACTCTGGAAAGCACTCCCTGATCATATTAGAGATGCACAGAATTTGATCATTTGTAAATCTAACCTAAAAACGATTTTTTTTTAGGTTAGCATTTTCTTAATGGTTTTAACCTTATTGTATTCAAGTCCGTTTTTGTTTTTTGTCTGTTTTGTGTTTTTATCTGTGTATTTTTTTCTTGGTATTTTCTTATTGTGTAAAGTGCCTTGAGAAACTGCTTTAAAGGCACTATATAAAAATAAAGTTGTTTCTTCTTCTTCTGCTTCTTCTTCTTATTATTATTATTATCAGTCTGGGAAGGGTTACAAAGCTATTTCAAAGGCTCTGGGACTCCAAAGAACCACAGCGAGAGCCGTTATCTCCACATGAAAAAAACTCGGCACGGTAGGGAACCTTCCCAGAAGTAGCCGACCTTCCAAAATTCCTCCAAGAGCACAGCAATGACTCATCCAGGAAGTCACAAAAGAGCCAAGGACAACATCAAAGGACCTACCCGCCTCTCTTGCATCAATAAACATCACTGTTCATGACTCCACTATGATAAAAATGGCATCCATAGTGATGAGGTGAAAACCACTGCTAACCCAGAAGAACATTAAGGCTCATCTGAATGAGCGCATCACCTTGATGATCCTCAAACCTTTCGGGAGAATGTTCTGTGGATTGAGTCGAAAGTGGAACAGTTTGGAAGACATCTGGCATAAACTAAACACCGAATTCAACAAAAAGAACATCATACCTATGGTCAAGCATGGTGGAGGGAGTGTGATGGTGTGGGGATGCTTTACTGCTTCAGGGTCTGGGAAACTTGCAATAATTGAGGGAATGGGGAAAAACTGTGAGTTCTGTGACTTCTGTGACTTGTGCACATGGCCTGATTATTGCTGCCAGACTGGCTGGTTTGAGTATTTTAGAATCTGTTGATCTCCTGGAAATTTCACACACAACAGTCTCTAGTGTTTACACAGAATGGAGCAAAAAAAGATAAAACATCCTGTGAGCAGATGGTCTGCAGGCTGAAACACCTTTCTGATGAGAGAGATCACAGGAAAATGACCAGACTAGTCTGAGCTGACAAGAAGTTTATTTCAACTCAAATAAACACTATTTACAACCATGGGGAGCAGAAAAGCATCTCAGAATGTACAACACAACACAACACAACACAACACAACACAACACAACACAACAGAACAATCGGATGGGCTACAACAGCAGAAGACCACATCAGGTTCTACTCCTGTCAGCCAATAACACGAATCTGAGGCTATCACGGGCACAGACTCACAGAAACTGGACAGTTGAAGGCTAGAAAAAGAGCAAGTAATTTTTTTCCCCACATAAATCACAATATTTCTCCATTCTGATGTTGGATATTCACTGAAGCTTTTGACCTGTCTCTGCATGATTTTATACATTGTGATGCTGCCACATGATTGGCTGATTGGAAAACTGCATAAATGAGCAGGTCTACAGATATTCCTATTACAGTGTGTGGTGAGTTTATATTTTTATTTATACAAACAGGACTTTGAGTTTGACTTTGATTTTGAGTCTTGCCTGTCTCTGCCAGTTGACATTTTTAAACAATTTATGTCTTAACAGCTTGTACAGTCAAGACTAAAACGAAGGCTAACGTCTCATAAAGCAGCATTGGATTGATTTTATTCGGCACTTCTAGTTATTCACGTCCTTGAAGACTCAGTCTCAGGTGGCATCTGTTAGACCCTTAAATAGATGTTTACTGAATAGAAGGGAATGTGTGGGCTTGAGGAGGAGGTGCTTTTGTGGTCATGCTAATCTGTTTGTATTGCCACTCTGATCCTTTTCTCCTCCCATTCAGACCACCTGTACATTTTGCTCAGGGTGACAGTGACACCAGACTGGAAGGGCAACAAAATTAATGGCCTGCCTTTGAAAGACTCAGAGGCCTTTCCGCTAAGAACCCAGGGTGAAATCAACGTGATGTGAGATGCAGTATCCTCTGAAAGGAACAGCAATATTGTATTATTTTTGCCATACACTGAAGACATTTGGGTTTGAGATCAAAAGATGGATATGAGACGATAGATCAGCATTTCAACTTTCATTTCGTGATATTTACATCTAGATGTGTTAAACAACTTCGAATATGGCACATTTTGTTGCCAATTTGTAGGTGAACAAAAGTATAAGAACAGATAGTATTAAAGTAAATGAAAGTAAATAACACTTCACATTTGCTTGCGTATCCCTTGCTTGCAATATCTGCATCAAGACAGACACCCAGTGACATCACCAAACTGTTGTATTCTTCTTCTGTGATACTTTTCCATGCTTGTATTGCAGATTCTTTGGTGTTTGTTTGTTCATTATTGTCGTTAGTTTAGTTTTTCCTTCAGGAAGTGAAATGTATGCTCAATTAGGTTAAGGTTGTTTGAGTTGGCCAGCCTAAAACCTTCCACTTTTCCCCCCTGATGAAGTCCTCTGTTGTGTTTTGGGTCATTGTCTTGCTGAATGAAGAAGTGGATGCATTTCTCTGTAAAGTGGCAGACAGGATGTTTCTGCTGCCACTGTTATGAGTGAGCCTGTTCCAGAAGCAGTCATGCAAGCCCAGGCCATGACACTACCTCCACCATGCTTGACCAATGAGCTTGTATGATTTGAACCATGAGCATATTCTATTTTTCTCCACACTTTGGCCTCTTTCTTTCCATCACTTTAGTATAGGCAGAGGTGGGTAGAGTAGCCAAAAAATTTACTCAAGTACAACTAAAACTACTGATAAAAATGATGAATCAAGTAACAGTAAAAGTAATAATGTTAATAATGACTTGAGTAAGAGTAATAAAGTATCCAATGAGAAGACGACTCAAGTAGCAGGTTACTAGTTACTTCGGATCTGATTAAAATGAAGGGAAAATCCTGAATCTCAGACTACATGAAGCACTGAAGTCACACCTCTCCTTCAAAGTCTGTCTGTTCTGTTTATATGATATAAAACCTGGGTTCAAGATGAAGCAGCGTCTCCCGGTCCTGTGACACAAAAAATCTCTCTCACACACCCCAAAAAAACCAAACATTTTCCCAACAAACATGTTCTTTTTTCTCAATTTTTTATTTATTTATTTATTTATTTTTTTACAACATGTTAACAACATAAGCTTGTCAGTATCTGCATTGAAACAAGACAACAGAGAAGAAAGGAGCAGACTGTGGAACAGAACAGAAACAAAAGTGTGTGTAGAGAGAGAGAGAGAGAGAGAGAGAGAGAGAGAGAGTGTGTGTGCGTGCGTGTGTGTGTGTGTGTGTGTGTGTGTGTGTGTGTGTGTGTGTGCGGCCATTACCAGGACTGAGTCACTAAAAAAATGAGCGGTTGTTGCGTCTGCCTTCAGACCACTGCAGCTTATCACAAGACTCGCAACCTCATTATACGTGATATAAAATAATGATCAAGACTACATATATTCATTAATAAAGGGTGCACGGTGGCGTAGTGGTTAGCACGTTGGCCACACACCTCCAGGGTTAGGGGTTCGCCGCTGCCCTGTGTGTGGAGCTTGCATGTCCTCCGGGTACTCCGGTTTCCTCCCCCAGTCCAAGGACATGCATGGTAGGCTGATTGGTATGTCCAAAGTGTCCATAGTGTGTGAATGGGTGTGTGAATTGGTGTGTGAATGTGTATGTGATTGTGCCCTGCGATCCTGAAGGATAAGATATAGAATATGAATGGAAGTAGAGGTTCATCTTGGTTCCAGAACTTTTGTGGCTCATCTCTGTATTTCTTTGTGAATTCCAATCTGGCTTCTGATTCTTACTGCTGATGAGTGATTTGCATCTTGTGGTACGGCCGCTATATTTCTTCTATATCTCTATATACTTCTATATTTAGGGGATTGTGATTCCTTGACCCCTGCCCTGTGGAGGTTGTTGGTGATGTCACTAAGTGTTGTTTTTGGGCTTTTCTTAACAGCTATCACAATTCTTATGTCATCAACTGCTGTTATTTCCCTTTGTTGATCTACTTGATGTCCGGTTGTTAGTATACCAGTCATTTCTTTCTATTTGATGACATTCTGTTGTATGTTTTTGTAATGGCTCGGATCAATTTTCCCTGTTTTCTCAGCTTCAATATGGCTTGCTCTTCTCCCATAGACAGCTATCTGGTCTTCATGTTGGTTTATCCTTTTTAACAACAAATGCAGTTTTCACAAGCAAAACTCAAGGCTCAAACCAAGAGCAGACATTCAGAGCTATGAATTGTTTAAACAATCAGTCTAACAGGACACACCTGCGCAACAAGAAACATCTGTCAGTCAGATGTTCCATTATTTTTGATCACCGGAAGAATGGGTGGGTTCAAACCAAAGGTTGTTTAACACATCTAGATCTAAATATCAGGAAATAAAAACAGATATTCTCAGCTGTCATTTCATATCCATCTCATATTCATCTTTTGATCTCAAACAAAAATGGCTTCAGTGTATAGCAAAAAACAAAAGACCTGGCCTTGCTGTTCGAATACTTTTTGAAGGGGACTATATGTAGACATACAGTTTCCTGTTTGGTTTGGTGAATCTCAGTTATGTCATCACTATATTATAAACTTTGGGGCAACAATTGTGTGATAAATGCTTCACCAACTTTAAAAAGATCATCTCCTTATAATTCAAACATCCTCATCTTATTATTCATCCATCCATCCATTTTCTATACCACTTATCCTACAGGGTCTCGGGGAACCTGGAGTCTATCCCAGGGAGCATGGGGCACAAGGCGGGGTACACCCTGGACAGGGTGCCAATCCATCGCAGGGCACAATCACATACACACTCACACACCCATTCATACACTACAGACACTTTAGACACACCAATCAGCCTACCATGCTTGTCTTTGGACTGGGGGAGGAAACCGGAGTACCCGGAGGAAACCCCCACAGCACGGGGAGAACATGCAAACTCCACACACACATGGCCCTGGTGGAACTCGAACCCCCGACCCTGGAGGTGTGCCACTAAGCCACTAAACCACTGTGCGCCCCCCATATTATTCAAATCAATTCAATTCAATTTTATTTATATAGCGCTTTTAACAATGGACACTATCACAAAGCCACTATACAGAACTGTGGATATAGATTTAAATTATAATTAGCAAAACATAAGAGATAGTGGCAAGGAAAAGGAAGGGAAGGAGAGAGAGAGAGAGAGAGAGAGAGAGAGAGAGAGAGAGAGAGAGAGAGAGAGAGAGAGAAAACACAGATTATTAGGTATATTCTTGTCCTGACATAGAAGATGTAGATGTGCAAGCAGGGACTCCAGCAAGACTAGCTATGACACAAAACTAAAAGACCAATAGTAGGCCATTTACCACTTTAACCAGCGCTGTCTCAGTGCTGTGATGAGGTTGAAAGATTTTATGAATGTTGTTCCTCTGCACATATGAGTCTAACTGCTGTGCTACAACCATTTCTAGGATCTTAGCGATAAAACAGCGGTTTTATATAGGTTTATATTTAAGACAGCTGACAGGGGATGAGGTCAGACTTTTTTACGAGGTGTTTGATTAGGTAGTGCCGAGAGAGGAACTGATTATTGTGGTGAAAATCAGTGAAATTAGTTTGTGTTAGTCATTAGATTGTGACAATGTCTATTGTTCAGCACTATACAGAAAAAAAAATATTAAAAAATGTAAAGTTTAGTCACTTGAAGGAAAGTAAAGCATTCTAATCACTGAACAGATGTGTATATTGCTGTTTACATAGTTATTTATCAAATTGCGCGACTTTGTTAATACTCTGATGTTTTTGCTTCATATTTTGAATTTTGTCATTTAGAAAAACACATAAATTCATTACGCTACTCCTCATTAGGCTTCTACAAACTGTGCCGTTTTATGCTTCTATGCTGGTCTTGTTCTTAGTTAACTCTGCTACAGTATTAAATAAGAATCTAGGATTATTATTTATTTTGTTATCTTCTATTAAGGTGGAGAAATATGCTAATCTAGCATATTAAAAGACTTTCTATAGCTCAGAAGGCTCTCGTTACATTTCATTTGGAATACGACTAACTTAGTTTGATGCCATTTACATACAAGATATGGCTTAAACTTCTCTCTGACAATGGTCTATATTATAGTGTGCTACTTATTTTCGGTACACTCTACGCAGAGACGTAGCTGATTGCGTTGACATCCACTCTAGGGTGGGCGATTACATGAGTACTTAAACTTCAGAGAAGTGCTGCATCTGGGTTAAGTCCACAGCTTTCTGACGCACATGGTTAAGCCAGACATTGTTTAGATCTGCTTGTGGTGTCAGTCACACCCAGTTAGGTATGTGTGAAATACACACACATATGAGTGTCAATATTTTCATTAAGTGAGCCATAACCACAAGATTTTTCAGCCAAAACAAAACCTGTTTTGTTTTTTGGTGGTTTTGATGCCGGAAGTCAGTGCTCATAAACACCATAAGGGTTACATGCAGTTGCTGGTGTATTGTAGTGAGTGACTGACTGCGTGAGTGAGTGAGTTACTCAGTATATTTTATTTATAAAGCATGCTCGAAACAATGTCCATTAACAAGTGCTGCACAAAGTGTTATATAGTATTTTCCACCAGTTACTGCTCTAACATACATTAGACAATAACTTTTTCAAACATTTGCATAAATAAACACAAAAATCATGCACACACATATAACATGGATTCAAGCATTCTCCACAGCCACGGAATGAAAATATGTTTTGAGCTTTGATTTAAAATGGACACGGAAGAAGCATGTGTGACGTCTTTTGGACTGTTCCGGAGCCTCGAGCAGAAGCAGCAAATGCATTTTTACCTTTCTGTTTTAACTAATGAGGAACAGTCAGCTGTAGCAGTGTGGTGGACCTTAAAGGTCTAGATGCAGTATGTATACAAAGCATGTCTGCAGTGTAAGAGGGGCCCAGTCCAGGGCTTTAAAACAAACGATAAAACCGATACACTTAATCCTAATGTCCATGATCAATGGAAATTTCGTGATAGTCTTAGGATAAGAAATATTGTTGTTCTTAGTAAAGCGGGAGGCATAGATGGAGCATGCAAGAACATATTCATAGGCTGACTTCAGCGTGAGTAGTGTTTGTACTGGCACTTTCACCACAACTGCTTTGATTTTTGTCGGTAGAACATTCAGCTGCTTTGACGGGTTTTGATTAGATTGTAATTCTGCTTTAGTGTTTGCCAGATAAATAACTATAATGTAACTAATTTCATCATCTCTAAAAATCAGTGTAAGGTGTACAAAACGTTTCACAGATATTATCACCTTCATATCCTTTCATATCCAGATACACCCAGTTTAAGGTGTGTTCAAGATAAAGCATGCTAACCATGTGACTGTGAGTATGATTGCATGTGTTTATGGCAAGTCTGAGCACGCCGAAGAAAAGTGTGACAGTGTGTGTATCCACAGCAACAGCAAGTATCATGCAGCATAAAGCTTATCTGTGAGTGGGGGTTCCTCACACCTTGAACTTCTGTGCGTCATCACAGCGTCTTTTCTGGCGTTTCACAACCACCTACGGGCCTCTGGGTTCCTCGGCGTCTTCTGACAGCTCACACTTTCATTGCTGCATCACTACCAGGTGCTAGAATCATGACGTGAGCTGGGCTTTCATACACATACACAGTGAAAGTTACTAGTAACTTTATTAGCTTTTATAACTCATTCATGTTTATTCCATGAATAATTTCTCAAGAAATGCTGGAGAGTTTATCAAAAACTTATGTCAAACTGTAATATCAGAAACTACTATCATAACTAGAAACTATGTTTCCCATCAGCCACTGCACCATGTTACATGCCTCAGTCATCTGTTTCATGTTTAGCTCATTAGCACTGGTGTGTATATATAGTCATGTTCAGCACTGCACTGTTGTCTTGCGTTGTTTGTTCTGTCCCCATGTATCACGTTATGCTTGTCTTTGATCCATGTTTTGTGTTGTGCAATGTTTGTCACTTTATTAAATGTTTCACTTATATTCTGCAATTCCATCCACCTCTAAATCCAAATCGTGACAGAACACAGGACCGAATCAATCGATGCAGTAGATTTTTTTCAGTGTGCAAGAGGCCCTTTTTGTGTGGGAAAAACCGCAGTTGGAGAAGGAAGGGAGATTCTCCATGATCAAGGCTAAGACGTCCTTCTTTTCTTTGCTTCGTGTCATATGTCACGCCCCCTTCCTGGTACACAGAGGACATCGCTCCCCCCTCATGCTTCGCAGGGAGCATCACTCCCTCATCTTGCCTTGTGGAGAACTTCGCCCCCATCCCCCCACCTTAGCTTCACGGAGAACTTCACTCCCCCCTCTGACCTCGTGGAGAATGTTGCCTGTTTCTGTGTATATCACACACTATATTTTTTTCAGAAATTAAAACAAAATCTAAGATAAAACAAATACAACCTGAGTAAACACAAAATACAGTTTTTAGACGATGATGTTATCCAATACCAACTGGACCTGTGAGAAAATGTATTTGCCCCCCGTAGTTACTAATTCCCCAAATCTATGAACCTGCATTTATAATGGGGTTCAGCTGGAGTAGACACAACCAGACCTGATTATTGCAAACCCTGTTCAATCAAATCAACACTTACATAGAACTTTTTCAACAGAGTGAAGGTGGTTAAAAGATCTTACTCAGTAACACACTATGCCAAATTCCAGAAACGATGAGGAAGAAGGTGAATGAAATACATCAGTCTGGGAAGGGTTACAAAGCTATTTCAAAGGACTCCAAAGAGTGAGAGTCATTATCTCCAAGTGGAAAAACACGGCACAGTAGTGAACCTTCCCAGAAGGGTCCGACCTTCCAAAATTCCTCCAAGAGCACAGCAATGACTCATCCAGGAAGTCACAAAAAAGCCAAGGACAACATCACAGGAACTACTCTTGTATCAGTAAAGGTCAGTAAAGGTCACTGGTCATGACTCCACAATCAGAAAGACACTGGGCAAAAATGGCGTCCATGGAAGACTGGTGAAGTGAAAACCACTGCTGACACAAAAAAACATTAAGACTCGTCTGAATTTTGTATTAAGGAGTCGAAAGTGGAACTGTTTGGAAGACAGGGGTCCCGTTACATCTGGCTTAAACCAAACACCGAATTCCACAAAAAGAACATCATACCTACGGTCCAGCATGGTGGAGGGAGTGTGATGGTGTGGGGATGCTTTGCTGCTTCAGGGTCTGGACAACTTGCAGTAATTGAGGGAAACATGAATTCTGCTACCAGAAAATCCTAAAGGAGAATGTCCGGTCTTCAGTCCATAAATTGAAACTGAAGCACAGCTGGGTTACGCAGCAAGACAACGCTCCAAAGCGTAGCAGTAAATCCTAGTCCTAGAAGTAAGTGAAACTCTGATCTCCGGTTATCAGAAGGGTTTAGTTGCAGTTATTGCTGCTGAAGGTGGGACAACCAGATTTTAAGTATAAGGGAGCAATTAATTTTTCAAATTGCTGATAGGTGTTGGATAACTTTTTTCCTTCAATAAAAAAATATTTAAATTGTATCATGTGTTTACTCAGGTTGCCTTTGTTTTATGTTGTATTTTGTTTGAAGATCTAAAACTATTTAGTATGAGATATACATAAAAATATAATCATACTTTTTCACAGCACCATAAATCCACCAATGTTGTTTTAGAAAATATCCATGCAAAGCTTATGATTGTGTTATGAAGGCCCAATGTAGGTATCCTTAGTGTAAATAAAGTGCTACCAAGTTACCATTTTAAGGAAATTTATGATCATTTTGAGATGACTTGACTTTATCCACGCTATCCTGGGGGCATAGGGCAGCCATCAATCGCCAATATTCTCAGTACTAAAACATAGTTAATGTTACGATTCCTTTGTGGATTCGTGATTTTATTTACAGCAGTTTGTATGTTTCGACAAAAAAAATAAAATTTAGTAAATCAGGAGCTCTCTGTGGAGTTTTGTATGTTCTCCCCGTGTGTGTGTGTGTGTGTGTGTGTGTGTTTGCAAAATGAAAGTGTGCCCTGTGATACACAGAGAATGCCTGTATCTTTCAGGTTAATCAAGTGAGACTGAAGACCCTGCCCCATTCACCCCAGGAGGGAAGTGACAGATGGGGCCTCTTGAACAGCTGCACAGGGTTGGGGGTATGAGAAGGGCAAAGGTCGGCTCCTTTAGACAGACACAAGAGCCACACACATCACACACACTGTATCAGCACTAAGATCAGACACTGGCAAGTTAAATAGTCACCACTGAGACTTTGAGTGTGGAATTCAACCTGGTTGTTTTCTCCTGACTACTGTTACCGTAAATCATGCAACTTGTAGGACCCAGGTGTGTGTGTGAGGACAGTTTGAACTGACAGTGCTGACCTGTGCCTTAGGACAACTTGGAATAACCTTCAAAATAAAAGGCTTGTTTTCCTCTTCTCTCTCCCCTAATGTTAGATCAGGTCAGTTTAACTTACTACCAGAAGCCTAGTCTGGCAATAACATTAAACGTTGATAATACACATGACTTATATACACTAGTATAATAATTTCTAATATCACTCCAAAATATGGACACTTTGAGCTTTCAGCCCGTGGACAGGTACAGACAGAGATGATTATTGAAAAATATTGATTTTGTGTTTATACCATTTCTGTGTTGATTTGGAAATATGTTTGGATCTTTCTGTTATTGAAAGCTCTATGTATGGCCCAAGGGCATTCTCTATAAATAAAAAGCCAAAAAGCACAGAGGAGTGTGTGTCCTTTTGTCACCACTGATGTGGTATAAAAATAGCAATGTTACACACCTCATTAAGATTAGTAGAGCTTGGCTTGAGCCAAGAACAGCATAGGTCAAACCATCACTTCCCCTCAGCTCAACTTTCATCATCAGAAGCTGGTTTAGGGCACATTTCTATTGAGAGGGAGAGAAATATCAGTATAGGGTAAGAAATGAAGTTTGTTTGTGCTCCTGAGAAACAAGAAACCCAACTTACATTTACACATCTAGCAAGTTAAGTACAAAATTCTGAAAATGTTGTAAACATTGTACACTTTAGATGGCTGTACATGTTAAAGCTCATTTCACACAAGGAATTATGAATTATTTGTACAACCCCAATTCCAAAAAAACAGTTGGGACGCTGTGTAAAATGTAACTAAAAACTGAATGGAATGATTTGAAAATCTCATAAACCCATATGTTCTTCACAATATAACATAGAAAACATCAAAATGTTTAAACTGAGGAAATGTACCATTTTAAGAAAAAAATAAGTCGTTTTGAATTTGAAAAAGTTGAGATGTGGGCAACAAAAGGCTGGAAAAGTAAGTGTTATTAAAAAGAAACAGCTGAAGGTTAATTGGGAACCGGTCAGTAAGATGATTGGGTACAAAAAGAGGATCTTAGAGAGGCGGAGTCTCTCAGAAGTAAAGATGGGCAGAGGTTCACCAATCTGCGAAAAACTGCACCTACAATTTGTGGAACAATTTCAGAATAATGTTCCTCAACGTAAAAATTGTGATGACTATGAATATATCATCATCTACAGTACATCATCATCAAAAGATTCAGAGAATCTGGAGAAATCTGTGTGCAAGGGACAAGGGTGAAAATCTATACTGCGTGCCCGTGATCTTCGGGCCCTCACGCAACACTGCATTAAAAACAGGCCTGATTCTGTAATGGAAATCACTGCATGGGCTCAGAAACACCTCCAGAACTCATTGTCTGTGGACACAGTTCACCGTGACATCCACAAACGCTAGTTAAAGGTCTATCATGCAAAGAAGAAGCCATATGTAAACATGATCCAGAAACGCCACTGTCTTCTCTGCGTCAAAGCTCATTTAAAATGGACCGAGGCTAAGTGGAAAACTGTTCTGTGGTCAGGCAAATTCTTTTTGGAAAGACATCATCAATGCTGAAGGGTATATAAAGTTTTTAGAGCATCATCTAGTTCCATCTAGATTCCCATCCCATCTTTAGTTGAGAGACTCCGCCTCTCTAAGATACTCTTTTTATACCCAATCATGTTACTGACCTGTTGCCAATTAACCTAATTAGTTGCAAAATGTTCCTCCAGCTGTTTCTTTCTAGTAACACTTACTTTTCCAGCCTTTTGTTGCCCCATCGCAACTTTTTTGAGACGTGTTGTGACTATGAAATTCAAAATGACCTTCTTTTTTCCTTAAAATGGTACATTTCCTCAGTTTAAACATTTGATATGTTTTCTATGTTCTATTGTGAATAACATATGGGTTTATGAGATTTACAAATCATTGCATTCTGTTTTTATTTTCAATTTATTTACATTTCACACAGCGTCCCAACTTTTTTGGAATTGTGGTTGTATTTGCATAAGGACTTTTGTTTAAAGAAACCATGAAAACTGGTTTTGAGCAATGCTTACAATGTGTTTCTGGCATCAGGGAAGAAAAATGTGAGAGCTGGTATGAGAATGAGAATTCCTGTCATTCTATATGACCTTGATGTTTCATACCTTTCAGATGTCACATCCAGGTGAGTCACATCTCAGACATTTCATGTTATGAGAAGGAAAACCTTCGCACAATGTCAGCTCATAACAGGAGTCGGTAAGAAAAAGAGCACTTTAGAGTAATGCATTATTATAGATGCTGGTCAAAGACCAACACCATTTGTTTAAATGATTTTGACTTTTGGCTTCAAAAATAAAGCAAATTTATGTTTAAGTCAAGGGCTTCTGAAAAAAACAAACAAACACATAAGAACTTAAACTCAGTGTGAATTCTTTTAACACCTTTAACTCCCAGCTCTTTATTCAGTTATTTGTCCTTAAGCATATTATTGAGTAATTACTATTAACTATTCAGGAACTGTCTGTAGTCATAGCAATGAGAAATGTCGATCTGTGCCTGCCAGTTTAAGGTCATATCTCTCAAGATTCGATTCAATACGTGGGACTGCATTTACCATTAACACCAGACATCTCTTTTGTTTTGTAGCAACGCAAGTGTGAAATATTTCTTTTCACATTTACAAACGTTTTAAATTCCACATTGAATATCTTCAACTGAAATATGATTGTAAAAATGTACTTGTAGTAAAAAAAAAATAAAAAATGAATGAAAAATGGGCACTTTGAGCTGAACAATACATAAGAGTCATGTTAAGACAGGTGCACACACACACGCCTACATGTGCAGTCAGTTGAATAGTTGTGTTTAGCTGAGTGAAAGGGTGCGATGACGGCCTGCGCACGTTTCCTTATGATTGACGGGAGAAGCAGACCCTCTATTGTGTGTGCAGCAGCTCAGGGCCCCTCTCTCCTAGACAAGCTGGAGGAATGGCAGATGGAGGTTAGACCCCTGTCTCTTACACCAGACCTCTACACACAGAGTGTGTGTGTGTGTCTGCTCCGCCTTTCAAACATGCACAAAAGCCCGGGGCCGCCTCCCAAACGGGATACCACAGAACCTCTTTTTACGCAGGGAGAAAGCCGTGTAAACACAAAGCACACTCATATTTAAAATAAGTCCATCAGAGGTCGCATGAATACTAACAACATGCAGCTGTTATTGACCGCAGACCAACTCTTCTTCTGCAGTTATGCTAAAACTGAAAACCAATGAGAAATAAACGACTTAAGTGCTAGAATAATTACGTCCTTGTCTTTCAGGCCCAAAGCTAATTGTTTTTGGTGTGTCATGGTTACGTTATTGTACAGTGCTGTATGTAATACGTTACATATATTTTTTGAGCTATCTTCTTAACAGACCCAATCACTTCATTATTGTCTCTTTTATATATCCTTTAAATCTTGTGCAATGAAGCTGCATTTTGAGCATTACAATGAAAAAGGGTTTCGGCTGAGTATTTTGCACCCAGTTGCAGAATAACAGGATTTAATGGCCCCTTCTGCTAGCTTTGCCAAGAGAGATGACTATTATGTAAGCATGCACTTAGCTGAGCTCTGATGGGATTGTGCATGGCACACGCGTCTGGTGGAGATGACATCATTGTGCAGTGTCACGCTTGTGTTTGGATGTGTGTATGTATGGCATGCTGCAACACTCTAACCCAGCATCAGGCCTTTTCACTCTCCACAGGCACTGCATCCAATAGACTGCAGTCAGGGTTGACAGCAGGGGTCTGGATGCCCAATGTGAGTACAGTCTTTTAATCTCTCTCTCTTACTCTCTCGTTTCTCTTTATGCTTGACATGTGTAGCGTTCTAAAGTCTGGCAAGTACTGGTCACTCCCTGCATATGACAATACGCTCTTGTATTCTTCACATGTCTGGGCTGTGAGGTAGGGTGGCTAGATGGAAGCTCTTTCTCACAAAAACAAAACAAATCCAAACATCCAAGCCCTCCTAAATCACCCCAAACTATGTGGCAAAATGTGTTATGGTAGAACTTTTGGACATAATTTTAACAGAATATGTTTTGTGCAAAAACAAGACAGCTAATCGTCCAAAGAATACCATACCCAACGTGAAGCATGGGGACGGCAACAGCATCATGCAATCTGACTGCTTCTCTTTAGCTGGGGCTGGGGATAAAGAGACACAGCCGCACTGCATAAGAGAGAGAGCATTCTATGTTGGCACAAAAATGTAGGCCTCTAGAAGACAGCTAAAGATGAAGAAAAAGTTCACTTTCCAGCATGACAACAACTCAAAGCACAATTCCAAATCAACAAAGAAATGGCTTCAGAAGATCTGTGTTTTGGAATGGCCCAGTCAGACCTCAGCTCTACGTCCTATTAAAAAAAAACGGTGGAACGACGTTACGAGGACTGTGCTCAGGTGATCCGCTCACATTTTGATAGATCTGGAGCATTTTTGCACGGAAGAGTGGAATAAAATAGCCAAATCAGGATGTGCTAAGTTGGTAGATGTTCACCCAAATAAAAAATGTACTTTAACAAAGTATTAATTAAGGGTTGTGCACACTTCTACAGACAGGTTTCTTATCCTTCTATTGTTCTAAACGTTTCAATTTGTTTTTCACTAGAACTGTGTTAGATCTGATATGATTTATCTTGGTTTCATTTTTTACATCACAAAAAACCTGAAATTATAACAGGGGTGTATAGACTTTTTATATCCACTGTACTGAGCATCATACTAAAAGCATCTATTTAATGTACTATAGGTGAGTTGCTTTGAAGTGATCTAATGCTGAAGAGAGATGTTGTATGTCATGAATATGTGTGATAAAGAAACACTAAAAAAAAAAAAGGCCTGATGTTATTAAGTGCAATAAAAACGGCATTTTGTCCATGTTTTCCACTTTGTTTCCTAATTACTACTCAGCCTGTGTAAAGTACCCTCACTCTGAAGTGCTCAGGGACACTGAATGAGCGTGCAGTCATGATCATCCTCTCAACCTATTCCTGTTATTTTATTTTTCTGATGTGCATGTAATACGACCTCACACCACTTATAGACCTTCAATGAATAAATTAAAGAATGAATGAATGGACGTGAATGCACTGCCTTGAGAAATCCAGGAAGGGTTTCTTAGTGAGAGGGGAGCAAGAGACAGAGTAAAGTGGGAAAAGAGCAGGAAGTCCATTAAAGTATGTGATGCATAACCTAATTCCTGTGGCCGAAGAGTGCACCTCACAGAAGAGGAAATGATGCCATTCTCCCAAGCTATCATTGATCTTCTGTCAGCCCACGATTGATTTGGTATACAAGACAGAGAGATTTCTGCAGGAAATATGGCTGCTCTCAGCTCTAAACAACCTGCCAGTTCATTTGCTGGTGGAAATGATGGATAACTTCAGAGAATTGGGGAGCTTAAATTAGGTAATCCTGCCAAGAGGTTCAAATGCATTTAGCTTTACTCTAAAAACTTTTTCAGGTGAGGAAATACTCATCAACAATCAGAAATAAGAGCATGCTGAAAAACAACAACAACAACAACAACAACAGCAAAAGGCACAACTAAACACTAGAAATGCTAGAATATATCATAGTCTATCTCATTTAAAAGGCCTCTATATATTTTATATATGTATTTAGCCACTATAGAGAGTGTATGACTCAACATATAACTCATGCCTATATTTTAGCCTTTCTCTGAATCTCCGACACCTTTCACTGACCATTAATATTCATAAAGAAGACCCACAGTGTTCATTAATATTCATTAGCTTGTAGTATTCTTCTTAGAAATGATCCTCTTGTAATTTGTTACAATTTCAGATCTGACTTTGTGACACTGTATACATACATATATCCATTTCACATTTACTCAGCATTTCTGCAAACCATTTCAGTCTAAAAACCACCAGGCTATTAAAAAAAACTACATTTAATATATATATATATATATATATATATATATATATATATATATATATATATATATATATATATATATATATATATATATATATATATATGTATATTTAAATAAAAGCCCATTTAACTAAATAACCTGTTTATGTAATATCCCCCCTTGCTGGAATGCATTTTTAAATGTAATCAGACCTATTTAGACCTATTGCAGAATGTCTCTAACAATATGGCCTTCACTAGCAATGGTTTACACCAGTAATTAAAACATTAATTGTATTAATGTTTTAATGTATTGAACAGGTTTAAGACAATAAGGCTGTAGCATCACAAAAAATAAAGTTTCTGCAGTGCTCTCGAATGGTTTTCCTCGCATCATTTTATTTCAGTTGGAAAAATATCATGTGAAATATGTTTGCATTAACTTTCTTTATATGATGTGAAATGATGTGAAAAAGATCAGCAAATCAGACAAATGAAACATTATTAGAGCCAAATGTTCCATAATGTTTGGATAGCATTCTGTTATTCCAAAGATATTTGGGATCATCTTTAAAATTTCGTACCACCTCAATTGGACCAGCCTTTGCATTTCATAAAATAGCATAGAATTCATGCCCTGCACAAATGCCCTCCATAGCAGTCTTATTTACAGTACAAGATGTTAAACATGTCTGTGCTTCCTCACCGTTTTTTTTTTTTTGTTTTTTTTTTCTAGATACCTGAGCAAACCTCCAAAATAATGTTGAATGTTGAAATGAACTTCAGTGACCTTGGCACACTGACTGTAGATAATCCATAAAGGATTGTTAGTGCTAATAGATAATGATATTAGGCCATTTGAGATAACTTCATCCTAAATTTGATCTGTGGCAGTGAGGCTTCAACAGTCTCCTTGAGTAAAATGAGTCTGAAAAAACTCTTCCAGAGACCAAACTGAAATCTCTAGGGCAGTTTATGCATCTCCTTGCTAATCATTTGAGACCAAAGTTAATGGTTTCTGAATGCTCTGGGCTGTTACTGGCCTTTCCTTCTGTAATATAACTTTTAAAAATACCATCAAGCTTTATGGAAAACGCTACTGACTTGTTCAGACTTCCAAGCCACATACTCATTGTGCATCTGTAAAATTTAGTAAGGATTATTGTGTCTGTATGATAGAAACAAAGCTTCATTATGCTTATGATTTATTCATTGTCTTATTTGGCTGATTTAGATTATTCATTGCGCCACAACAAACGTGTGAGTTCACTGACAGTCTTTTCTGACAGTCAGTTCTTTATGTATAGATAAATGACAAGAACCTATTGGTTCTTCTGTCTCAAGTATGACTACCTCTGGGTCCCACTGGGTCAGGTGAACCCACTGTCTTCCTGGCAAGAAAACTGACGTGGAATTTTCTATAGATTTCATATTATAGTGACCACAACCTACAGCATATACAAACACTCCATATTTTGTATTTTCCCACAGGATGTAATATATATATATATATATAGTATTATATAAATAAAATATAGTTTGTCAAAAATACAACAATTGTTTTATTTTTTTTAAACATATTACATTTTGTTTAGTTCTGTACATCCCCTGAACTTATCAATACAATACATAGTTACATACTGTGCTAACCCATTGTGCTAAATGTAAAGACAACTTACACCAGCGTGATGAACTCAAAGAGTTTATTCAATCATTGGTATATTTCTGTAAGTAGTGACTTCATGTAGCCCAGCAGTGCTCAAGAATAACCTCCAGCTCATCCCGGAGCCTCGTCAGCAACGCCAAGCACTCTATACGTCCGCCCGTGTGTGCGTATGTGTGCTGACGTTTACTCCTTTGAACAATTACTGCATGTGGTACATGGCCAGTGATATGACAATGCTGCTGCTACTGCTGTTGCCATGGCAACCAGGTTCTTGGGGCTTCTTTTAAGTGGTCTGACGAGCTGTGCTAACACTGACAGTCAGTGGGGAAAGAGGACGGAGAGGAATTAGTGTAAAAGTGTGCCACCTAACATTAATGATTCATTGCTAGTCACATGATCGGCTCACACGAATAACTGGCCGCTTTTGGATTTGAAAGATGGCGAGATGTACCAGTTAACTGGCAGTATATTTAGGCAGTGTAACTAAGCCTTTTCCTCAAAGCATCTTCGTTTAAAACAGTATGCTTTAAACTACTTTGAGAATTGGCTACTTCTGTATTTTAAACAATTAAAAACAAATAATACACATCCTATAATTAGTTTACCATTCATCATGTAAAGTGTTGCGATTTTCATTCTGCATTTTCTGAACACACACTGCCTACAAAAGAGCCCCCCCCATTTCCATGCCACTGTATAACTGATTCACAGCATTGCTCACTGTCTCCTAAAACACAAGTCATCACATATAGCACCCTCTGTTTCACAAACCTTCGCCTGGGCTTGCAGAGGAAGTCATTTGGAAGTGTGATCACACCATCCTGCTGCCTGCTCTCATGAGACGCTGCAGTAAATACTAATTCACCAATATTCTATGGCAAGTATACAGCAAGGTTGATGAATAAACAAAAGAATCATTTGTATGACAGGTGATCATGTTAAAATATTACAGTAGAAAGCGGGTAAGAGTGTAAAATTCACCCACACACCTAAGCTTTAAACATCAACATGTTCCTATACTAACAGATATATAATTATATAAGTATATAAGTACAAGTTAATATGTTATAAGTATATAATTTCTTCTTCTTTTTTTACTGCTTCTGTAAGTTGTCATGTAACAGTTCAACATACAATGAGTATTGTGCTAGGTTGTATACAATATACAGACTTCGTATACTGCTTTCTTGTATCAACAAACGTTAGCCACCTTCACCCATACCCACTGACTAGCACTTTACAAGCATCTATACGAAAGTTCTCAGTATTTGGAGCAATGTCTGCTGTCTGTGTGAAGAATTCTTGTGGTGTGTTATTTCACTCGGGGTATGTCACTGGTTATGTAGCGTCTCGCACCTACAGGCTGTAAAGTTGGGAGAAATGGTGGTTGGGTAAACACTCTCACCCACACAGGGTGACAGTTTTTTCAGTTTGGCATTTACACTCCCCACCCTCGGTGTGACTTGCACAGCATGGGTTATTACTCTGGCTCAGCATGCGTGTGCTGCCAGAAATGACAATAACATCCCAGTTGAGGGGCGTGAGGACTGCACATACACCAATAAGCCATGACTTTAAAACCACCTGCATAATATTGTCCACTTAGTAATGCAAAAAAAAAAAACATTCTGAAAGAGGCATAACAAAATTAAAAACAGAAAGAACTGACCATGAACTGAATATAAACCAGCACTGCTATGGATACTGTATTAAATCTGAATTATGATTACTGGTCTGTAGGTCTTTGTGGTTATAAGTAATTGATCAGACCAAGCAATGTGACACATTTTCACAGAAGGTTTTATGTGGATCACCAAATGACATGCCTAATGATCCATTTACCTCATGATTTCCCTTTTAAATCTCTAAACAAGCCCAATCAAAATGTGTACAGTAATCTGGAGGTTAGGAAAGACGAGCTCAAGTGCATTTCCGTCTTTCAGCATCGAATTTCTTGTCAATCAGTCACAGAGGCTGTTGGTGATGGTGACGGTGCAGTCTCTGTTTGCTTGCAAGTCTTTTTTTGGTTGCAAACATTACCCACAGATATTAGTATAAGAATGTGTTTGTTAGTGCACCTGGGGCTTGCTCATTCCAGCGCAGAGTCATTCCCCCATGCCTTGAATCAGGAATCTCTGAAGAGTGGGTGGTATGAGGTGAATGCTAATGGAGAGAGAGCGGGAGAGAAGCAAGCAGCTGAGGTAGTAATATGTGACTGGAAACTCAATAAAGAGCTCTCTGACTCTGCCTGCCTCTGGTTCATAAACACACACACACACACACATTCACTCTTACTCTGTCCCATGGCAGCCAGACTTGACTGTGCTGTGATTAATTGATAGCGTGTGTTTAGGTCGCTTTGGGAGGTGAACACACAGATCACTTGAGAAACCAAATGGTGGATGGCATTTTTTTTCCTGGTGGGCAAAAACTCTGGGATGTGCTCTTCAATCACACATTACCGTTACACATTATGTGCTTGACTACTCAAAAGCAGAGAATAACTGATACTAGGCCAGACATTGTTTGCTGGTGATCATTAGCCACAAAGATGAGAAATAATGCATATGTCAGGCAGCAGATGGACCGACTCATATTGCACCAGTATGAATTGTGTTTTGCTGTTGCAGCATAAACATGTGATAGATATCTTTGCCACGAAAATTAACCAGGAGACAAAATGTTTTTTAAGGGTTCTGTTGGCTGCTCATGTGTTTATGCTTCTTCAAACTTATCTCATAGGGGAATTCTATGAGGGATGTAAACTTTTGCACCCAGCTGTACAAATAACAGAAACAAGACGCTTGTTGAAAACAGAGTCCATAAAACACATTTATTGCAATAGGGACCTGGCCTGCAGCAAGGGCCAAGATATGTCATAGACTATGCACAGAGAGATAAAGCTGTAAATTCCTGGCTTATCTTTCCCTGCATAGATGATTCATAAATGATTTCTTCATAAACAGTACTTTATTTTGGGAAATAGTTTTATTACACACGCTCTACGCTCCCATAAAAACCAAATATATCCACAAGCTCATTCAAAAACCAAATATACCACTTATTTCTAAACACTGCGTATGCACACTCACCTTAACAGCAATAAATGTAGAGTACACATTTGTCCTCCTCTTTTTTTTCTGCTTGCACTGCTTTTTTCTTTCATTCACTTCTTCCATTTCCCCTTTCTTCTTTCTATAATAAGGCCAATGGAGAAAAAGCCTATGAGTGGCCCAGTGAGCACAAACACAATTAAACGACTTTTAAAATACGTGAAAAAAAGTTCAGAAAACATTTTTTTTTTTTTTATGAAGTTTTTAACATGTGTACAGAGGACATCAAAAAGGTGACTATTTTGGTTAAACTTTGAGTTAAACTTACTCCAACAATGTTTGAAAGACAAACTTTATTTATGACATTTTCTCTAATACATGCAAAAACATTAGAGGAAAAAATATAGCGAACACGGCTAGAAGATGGCTAATTCCCCTAAATCTACACATTCTCTCTGTACAGGTTTTAGTATCAAGTCAGACAGATGTAGGCGAGAACATTAATTTTCCAGCACGTTAGAGTAAGAACACGGTGTAAGAGCACAGTGGTAAATTTCGAAATCTTTGAGTTGTTCCATTTGAACAGCTTGGAACAATATGGAAACTGACTCTCACTTGGCCATAGCTTGGAAATCAAAGGTCACTGGAAATAACCTGAAAGGGAAGTGACACACAAAGAGAATGTTTTTGGCAGCTATCCAGTTTGTCCAGTAAGCTATCTGTAACTCACTAGTGACTCCTGATATCGTATTTGGCTCTGTCTACACAGCGTCTGTGTAATTCCACTGCACAAGGTCAGCTGTGCCATGAGGCAGTAAACACCTGTTAAGTAAACCCATCCAAGGCTAATTGTTTAACTGTTTATTTCCATTTCAAATGTCATGAACCTCAATTCCATATAACCATGTTCGGCTATGAAGATGTCATGTGGGGTCAGGGGGCGTGGTCGCCGCCCTGCTCTCTCTCTCTGTGACCTCCACATTGTGTGTTGACACGCGGTCTCATGTTAAGGTACCATTTTTGGGATGTTTTACTCGGTTAATCCTCTTCTAACGACCGACCTGTAACCATGCGTAAGCCTATGGTATCCTGCAGTTAATAAACGAAGAACAGCACTTTCACCTTGTGTCCGGCTGAGTTATATTAACTTTCCTGAGAAACCCGTGAGGATCTAGCCGGATCCTTAGAATTGGCGCCCGAACTGTGAATGAACATCCTTGGAAAGAAAAGTTTGGACACCAGAGAGTGAGTGAACTTTAAATGTGGCGTTCGTACTCGATGCTCGTAAGGCAAGTGAACTGTAAGCGAAGTTTCATTCGTACTGGACTTTTAGTTACCTGGCACGCATGCTAGCGGGATAACTAGCAACCACCGAAGTCTCACTACTGTGTTGGTGGAGAAAACCCACCGTGGGATAATTTTCTTTTTTTTTTTGTCACTATAGGTTTTCAAAGTGTTGTCGTATGCATTTTTCGAAGGGAATGTCCCTCACTGTTTTTCGGCGTGTTTCCAAGTTCTTACGTTTTTCTTTCTTTTTCTTTTTGCAGACCTTTTTGTGACTTTTGTTTGTGTGACTTTGCTGTGAGAAATTGTGTGCAGCAGCATCATCAGAGACCCGTGCATGCAAGGCGAGGACTTTGGAAAAGGAAAGGGACGTGCCTGATTGACTGATGCGACAACACACCTCGGCGAGCTCCAGCTACTACTGGCCTGCATAGTGGAGGAGAGGACGAGGCAGGACTTTTGTGTCTGGATTCTATGGACAAACGAGCTAAGTAGCACTTGGTGAGCAGAGAAAAATGCACCTTGTGTTTAATACTCCTATGTGATTGGGTGAAAAAAAACACCCATTCATTTAAACTGTTATTGTTGGATTTAAGGTTATCTGCTGCTATTGGGATACATGTATATATACATGCGTATATTTTTTCTTCTATATATGTGTCTTAGGATCATCACTGCTGTCGGTTGAGATAAATTCTCTTACTGATGTTAATATAACTAATGTTAATTTTTTCCCCCTTCTCATTTAATTATTGATAGGGTGTTCTGCAGTAGTATAACCACATTTCTCCCAAGATCCTTACTCAACTCTTGCAATGGCTGAGCGTTTTGATATATTCACATATGGGGGTGGTAATGATGAGGGTAGTTTGGTTTCACCTGAAATTTTGGGTGGTGGGTCTTTCATAGTTCAGCGTCTTGCTGCTCAGGTAGATACGCTGCAACAGGTAGACACACTGACATCGGCATTTAGTATGTCTGTTGACTTACAACGCAGCTTGCTGCAGCAGTTAGAAGATCTGACTTCTCGGCATTCACGCAGACAGGACACAAAGGCACACCCTATACTTACCTCAACCCCTGCAATGTGCACACTTGCTTGCCACACCAACCAAGATCATCAGACTTCTCAACAGACACGGGGACAAGCCTCTAATGCGTACCCTGTATTTAGCTAAAAAAAAATCAGCTCATCACACAGCTTGGTGATGTTTTCCACCTCCTTCGTCTTCTGCTCAAGATTCTTCTCCACTTTTGCTCCCTCCGCTCCCATCTTGGCCAGCTGCTGTATCTGCTGAAGCATTCGGCTCAGCTCAGCCTGCGCCAGGTAATGCTACTGCTTGTCCAGGAGTTCACCGACCTTGGTCAGGAGTTCATTGACCTTGGTCAGGATATCATCTGCTGATTGTCCAGCGTGAGCTTCTCGATCTAAGCCTTCAGATCCGTCTCTCTCCTCTGCTTTCCACTGCCACAGCCCCTGGGGCTGATTGCTGTCTTTCCCTAATTTGGAGCGCTTCATCAGAGGGCAGCTACCCTGGTCGAACTGCCTCCAGAGGCGGATCTGGTTGTGCGTCTGGAGCGGCATCCTCTCAGACACGGGATCTGGATCGACATCCAGACATGATGTCCACTTAATTAATTTTTTTAATTCCACAAAACGTGACTGAACAGTCCTTATTTTGCCTGACTTTGAGAAGCCTTTTGCAGTACACATGGATGCCTGTGATGTGGGCCTTGGTGCCGCATTGACCCAGACTGGTGAGGATGGTTTGGAGAGGGCTGTCGCTTTTGCAAGCTGTACCCTGCACAAGTCAGAACGCCCATATTCCACTTCAGAGAAAGAGTGCCTGGGGGTAATTTGGGCTCTGGAACATTTTCGTCCATACACTGAAGGCTCTAGTGTCAAAGTGGTGACTGACCACAATAGCTTGAGGGGGCTGATGACAAGGCCCTCTGCCTCAGGACGACTGGCTCGATGGTGCTTGCGGCTACAAGACTTTGACTTTGAAGTTGTCCACAGACCCGGCTCGGCCAATCTAGTTCCAGATGCACTCTCGCGAAACCCTATCACTAACCCTTCGAGGCCTATAGACCTGTTACCACCTTACGCCACAGTTGGCTCATTAAACCTAAGGCGCCAGCCACTAATGGTGTTGGAAAACATCTCATCAATATATACTGAATTGGAGAGCGGCCCCTGTATTCTAGACGGGCTGGTTTACTTTGAGGACAAGAGGACTTCCTGCTGGCTTCATCCACACAAGGATCTACACTTCTATGTGCTGGAAGCACTGAGGGGCACTCTGCTGAAATACTTCCATGATCACCCCTTGGCTAGCCTCTTGGGTGTAACCAAGACACTTGAGCGCTTACAGAAGCGGGTCTACTGGCCAGGTATGCGGGGTGATGTTAAGAAGTATGTACTGTCCTGTGTAACCTTCCAGCTGTCCAAGCCGACCAGCCAGAAGCCCTTCGCCCTAGTCACACACCAAGGGTTACCAGTAACTGGGAGGTTAACAGGTGGACAAATCCTTATTTTGTTCCTCTAATTTAATATTGAAGTGATATGTTTTCAGTTTTTGTCATTCTCTGGACTTATTCTGTTTTATTTTTTTTAAATGCTATGTCTGTGAAGGCCTTATATTGGTTTGTCATTCTATTGTCTTACAGAAGTGAACGTTTCTTAATAGGGTAATGTGACATACTGCTTTGTTTTTGAAATACTGTTAATGCCTGTGTACCTTGAGGTTTTTATGTTACGTTATTATTTCAAGCAAGTGTGAAGTTCTGAGGATGTTAATTCAGTGCACATTGAAAAAAAAAGAAATGCTGTTCTTGTTGCAGAATGTTGGACTATAGTTCTGTGGAACAGGCAGAGGTGTGATTAATGGTACTGCTTTCTGCAGCCCTACTTATGTCAGCTGTCACACAGGCACCTAGGTACTGTTAAGTTTCCTTTATGTTACGGCCTGAGGACAGCCCTTGTTTTAAGTGGGGGGGATATGTAATGATTAGCTATGATGATATCATGTAGGGTCAAGGGGCATGGTCGCCGCCCTGCTCTCTCTCTCTCTGTGACCTCCACATTGTGTGTTGACACACGGTCTCATGTTAAGGTACCATTTTTGGGATGTTTTACTCGGTTAATCTTCTTCTAACGACCGACCTGTAACCATGCGTAAGTCTATGGTATCCTTCAATGTAATAAATGAAGAACAGCACATTCACCTTGTGTCTGGCTGAGTTAATTAACTTTCCTGAGAAACCCGTGAGGATCTAGCCGGATCCTTACAACGTGCTTTTGTTTCGTAGGAATACTTACCTTTTTACTTTAAGGCTTTCTCCCAAAAAGATTGATGTGTGATGCTAGACTAGTACTTAGACTTTTATCCAGAGTAATAAATAAATGAAAAAAATTAAAATAAAAAAAATCCCAACATAAAGACGAGCAACTAAGGGGTTAAGTGCCTTGCTGCAGGACCCAACGGTGGCTCTTTGGCAGTTTAAGCATGTGAACTCACTTGCATAGTTTTATGGATTTTTGATATTATGATACCAATATTAATAAATGAATAAATGTAAACATGGCATTATTTTACTACTCTAAATGTGCTGAGCAGAACATTTCACAGATTAATGAAGAATAAGTTCTGGATGACATAGCTTTCCTGATTTTCACTTTTATTTAAGGATGTGTTCAAATGTCATATAGCAACTTTATAGGAACCCAACTGATGTAAAGCAACCAGGAAGTTGAAAAGGTTCCTTTCTCTGTTCATCTTTCTGTGACTGGAAACTCAATAAGCGTGATTCTCTCTCTACCTGTAGGCCAAACTCTCCACAGGGGTAGAAAGTAAAATTTGGGTGGCCTTTTATGTGCTAGACAGAACAAGAGTCTGTGAGAGACTAACTGGCTCATGAGTAGTTTAATTCCATTAAATTACAAATAACTGATAAAAAAAATCCTTTGGAAATTCTATAGAGCAGAATGAAAGAAAAAATAACTTTCACAATAGGGAGAAGTACCCATATAGGAAACACTGAGCTTCTCTGTGTGCACCTACACAGTGCTACAGGCAGAAAAGGGAAATTACTAACTACACAACTCTACCATAGCATTTGTCAGCAGACTTACACGAATGACGCAGTGTATAGAAGAGGGAAATGTATTGTTGACAGAATACATTGCCAATATGACTCGCAGCCTCCCACTAACAACAAAGGGAGCATGCAGATAGTAATTTGGTGCTACAGGTATCTATGAATCGTAAAAAAAAGAGACAGTAAATTCCCCAAGAGCTGATTTATGTGTATATTTGAAAGTGAGTAGAGTGTTATGGGTTTTTTTGAGCAGGGGAGGTTTTGCAGAAAAAGGCCTGTGGGCAACCCTGCCTTAATAGAGAAACCCAGCTGGTGGCCACCTTAAATTCCAAAGCTGAAGCCTCACAACAAGAGAACATCTGCTCTGTCTACTTAAACATCAGACAGACCGAGAGAACGGATCCCCTTTCTTTTCATAGGATATGTTATAAGTGCTACCCTCCCTTGATTACATTGTCAATATCTTTCTGGGTCTTCAAAAGTGAAACCTCCTACTCTTCTCACAGCGTTGTTTTAAAAAAAACAAACAAAACAAAACAAAACAAAACAAAAAAAACCTGGGGAATGAACCTTAAAAACAACTCCCACAACTTCCAGGGAATAGCAGCATATGTTTACCCGATGCCCTTGTAAGGCTTGTGGTAAATACACAGCAAAATCTCCAGTGTTGATTTAACCCCCACAGTGTTGAATTTACACCCTACAGTGTTTATATAATTCCACTGGACTCAAATGAACACTCTGGGTGTTAATTCAACACTAGGGATTTTACTGTGCAAGGTGGATTTTTTGAAGACCAGTCATCAAATTTTAATATCTTAAATTATTCTGTAATCATTCTGTAATCACTGGTAATAGTCTCAAAATGGGCAAAAATGTTTAGACCCAATAGTTCACTCAAAGTAAAGACAACACGGATTAATAATTAATCACTGTTCTTCAAAATTAGAGTATCTATAACTAAAAAAAGGCTAAAGTTGCCTGATTTCTGACGATGAATTTAAAGCATTAGATTGGTTCTAACATTCCCCTGTGAATTATATTTGAGGGACGTTGAACATCTTTAAACATGTTTAAACATATGAGAGTCAGAGTAGTACATCTGGTTGTCAGCATGTTGGATGAATCAGGAGGAAAGTGTGGGAATTCCCCATATCTTAAGCTCTGGAAGGAATCCAACACAGACTTGACTTACTGCTAGAAGTTATGAAAGGTGAAAACTGAGAAAGAGAGAAAAAGGCAGCACCTTTTCTGGTTCCAGTATTTTACATATTATATTCATACTTAACACATTAATAGACATATCATGAATATGTTCATTTTCTCCTCTGCCCCAGAACTTGCCTGTCTCACAGTTTGAAGAGTAGATAGTCTCCTCATATGCTTCTGCACTGTTTTTCAAACTATGCAATATGATGTATTGTTATGCAATATGATTTCCACGTGGATGAATAAATCAGTAGTCAAATAATAATTTAAAGATTGGGAAAGGACTTAGCATCTAATCACAATGTGATTATTAATGCCAGGTTTACTACAGCAGATTCAGTAGCCAGACTCATAGAGATAAAAGGCTAAATCTACATACAAATGGTTTTTCCATTTATGAAGCTAAGAACCCTTAAGTATACAAAGAGAACCCTGGTAACACTTTAGTTGGATAGTCCAATCCAGACACTACAGTCAAAAAACCGTCTGTAGACTATACTGTCTGGTGACAAATCAACCAGTTTACTAATTCTAAACAATATGTTAATAAATGATTTAGGCTTAGGTTTTTTGATGTTTAGTAAATAATCTAGACACATCATCAGCTTTATTTAGATGGTCCAGTATATGCTTGTCAAAGTTAAGTAGATGGTAGAAGTTGGTAGGTTTGTTCATGGCAGTATATAGATGGTTTGTAATGTGTGGACATTGGACTGTTATCTTTTAACCTCCAAGCAGCATAGCATGGCCATCCATCCATTTTCTGTGCTGCTTATCCTAATGCTTATGGTCATCGGGGAGCCTGGAGCCTCTCCCAGGGGACGCAGGGCACAAGACGAGGGACATTCTGGACACACTATGGACAATTTAGAGATGCCAATCAGCCCAGAAAGCAGGTCTTTGAACTAGAGGAAACCAGAGTACCCAGAGGAAACCCCTGAAACTCAGGGAGAACATGCAAACTCAATGCACATAGAGCAGAGGAAGGTATCGAACCCCCAACCCTGGAGGTGGGAGGCAAACATGCTACACTGTGCTAACCACTGTGCTAACCACTAAGCATAGTGCATTTCCAACTACAAACAAGACAAAACATAAATAAAACCACTACATGCCTAAAAATTACACAAACATGATTGCACCTAGAATTCCAAACCCAAGCAAGTCTATCTCCCCCACATCACACAGCAAGAGGAGTTTCTCTGGAGGTTATCAGGTGCTAGCTTGTGATGGCCACATGTACTAAATTATTTTTTCAAATGTTCTTCCATGTGCACAGTGTACTGATGATTGATGGTGCCAAGGAGACTCCAGCTTTACTGTTTTCCTGCACTGATCATACCGTGTGTGAATCAGTTCATTCAGACCATGTTGTAAGTACCCCTTTGGCATCCAAACAGAGGCTTTTCATTAAAAAAAAAAAAAAAAAAAGTGTTCATTATGTGGATGTAAAGTCAGCTCTCTCCAAGACTTACAAACATTTTTTCTGGCTTCCCGTGATCCAAAAAGCCCTGCTTATCTGTCTCTACCAAAATTCCATGACCCGCTGCACAGAGGAAATCAGTGTCACACGGTGTTACCATCCACCCCCACAATCCCTGCTTTTGTTAGGAAACCCCCAAATGTCTCACACCCAATTTAGCCCTGTGAGGTCTGTCCTTGTCTGGGAATGTTGAGGCTAATAATGAAAACCAGAGCTGTTACATCAGTCCACGCAGCAGCAGTCACCTTCCTAATGTTCATATGAAGGGAGATCTTAACGATTGTGTCTGCCAAAGTTGCCTGGAACTTGCTGTGATCTAAATAGTGATGCCAGTCAGCAACTGCATCTATTTAAAAATCTGTAGCATTTGGCAAGCTAAAGTATATGGTGTAGGTGGACCAGGCTGTAGATGTAACCACACAGAGATTTAAATAAAACAACAACAAATCATAGATGATATATGGAGAGGCTAATTGTAGCTAGTTTATGTAGGAAATGTAGTTTCTGTGATACTGTGATGAGTTGGATCACACTGCCACTACGTCAGTCAGCAGTGACTCTCTCCCTGCTCACCACACAGGTTTTTCAGGAAAAGGGGAGCAGTCACCAGGAAATAGAGGAGTCTGAAATAGAAAACACACATCCTTTCAACCCCCTTTCCTTTTTCATGACGTCTTTCCTTAAAGCATGATTCACCCATCTGCTCTCATACGGCCACTTGTACCGAGAAAAGAGCTATAAGCTTTTCTTTGACCCTCCGACTCACTTAAGAGTCACACCTTAAAAATATCACAGAAGTTCCACAACTGTAATTCATTTGTTTCAGTTGCTCAGCCTCTTTATCTAAGGCTCGTATTACTGAGTCTTGAAGTAAACAGTTACTTAAGTTCACTGCTGATTTGTTTATAAAAGGCATATTTAAAGGTGTTTCATTGCTGTGGAATCGCATAATAGAAACGTAATTGTTAGTGGTACAAACTGCAGTAAAAAGACTATTTAATTACATTCATACCAATATCAATAAGAGCTCCATTTTTACACCTGAAGGCTCAGTATAGGTGCATAGACAATGGACAACTTTCATACTTACCTACACAACACAATAATTAACAATGAAAATATGTTTTAACTCAACAATCAACATATTTTTTCCCAGTAAATAAGAAAAACTTGCCCTGGCCTGAAAAGGCTTTCTGACAACCGATAGATAAATACATTAACATTTATAAAGACTTATTCTTTAAGGTACTAACTGTTCTATGACAGTTTGTGCTCGTGCATCACTGTTGTGTGTCTGTGCTACACACGCTCCGCTTTGTAAGGTTTGATCTTCTTCACGGCATTTAATATAAAATTCCCCCTGCCTTAGAGGACTTGGAGGTGGCGCATTTTTTTCCGTCGTCACTTGACGATTACGCCTCCGTCTAGTGGCGTCGCATTACGTGTGTTTGATGTCATGTGCCATCGACTGGGAAACGGATTATACTTCCGGTTAGTAAAAAAACGAAAACACTAGTGCTCCATTTGTGATGATACTACCCTTCTAAAATTCATACAGTAGACCAGGGGTTCTCAAACCTGTCCTGGAGGAAACCACCCCCCACCAAGGCCACATGCTTGAGCCCAGAAGCTAACTCATTAGATTTTTATGTGGATACAAGTATAATACTTAATAAAATATGCATCTACTTCAGTCTTCATTAATAATTAAGGACACCCACATACTTTGCTATCATAATAAATAAAAGCACAATCTAAGGCTTGAAATTTGGTCTTGCTTTGTAACTGCTTAAGTGTCCTTCAAAGCCTTGGAATAAGAGACTGTTTCTTGTGTTGACCTGTATATAGGAACACGACTGTGACACTGTCCTCATTAGTTGCATATAGTTCAGAATTTGTATAAAAGCCATATCGCAACTGACAAATATATCTCTTAGAGCAAGGTTCCACAACCAGAGGTTTGTGAACCATTAATGGTTTGTAGTGGGATTGCACTGTGATGAGACTGTGATGAAAATGCCACATTAAATAAAATTTTAACAATATATATTTTTACAAGTACAAAAAGGAATGAATTAAAATCATTAACACTGTAGCATTTTGCATCATAAGTAAAAAATAATAGAAGCTGATTGAATTACTCATGTCATGTCATAAGATAGTAAGTTCTTTCAACTTTGGCACAGTGTGTTACTGGGTAAGACCTTTTAACCAACTTAATGCTGTTGAAAAAGTTCTATTTAAGTGTAGATGTGATTGAACAGGGTTTGCAGTGATCAGGTCTGGTTGTGTCTAGTCCAGCTGAACCCCGTTATCAATGCACTTTCATAGATTTGGGGAATTTGTAACTATGGGGGCCCAGTTGTTATTGGATAACTTTTTTGCTTCAGTAAATAACTATCATTTTAAAACTGTATTTTGTGTTTTGTGTTTTAGGTTGCCTTTGTTTTATCTTCGATTTTGCTTTAGTTTCAGAAACAATTTATAGTATGCGATATACACAAACAGAAGAAATCAGGATGGGGCAAATACTTTTTTCACAGCACTGTACACATGTAACTCTTACGTCAAAACCAAAACCAAATGAGATCATATGAGATGACCAAGCTTATTATGAAGTACATGACATTTTCTTTACATGGAATATTTCATCAAACACGTTTTCACAGCAGTTTATATTAATAACTATAAGAAATTTAGTATGAAGCAAGTAAATTATTAACTTTTCAGTGTAGTTTTTCCCTCTGCTTCACAACTATTAATTTATAGCCCTGTTCCCTTTTGAAAACCAATTCACTACCATATTCACTGTTTATGTCTTGGAAGAAACTGCTTAAATTCCTATTAGTAAACTAATCTTCTTCAGAGATATGCCTGGACTTGCTATAGCTATTGTGTAATTTCATCACCATCCTGTTGACACTCATGTACTTGAGAAAGCAGGACAGTATAATGGCGTAATTGAGAGTGTGTAATTGTATGTCTGTATGCATACAAACCAAGAGCATAAATCTTAGTTAGCCTCTTATATATAACTATTGATAAGTCTATGCCGTCTAGCTGCTATGTATATGTGTGAATTTTATTCATTTCTATTCATTTATTCATTTCTCCCTAAATGGAGATTGATTTACAGTTCCACTGCTGTCTTTCAGGTTGTTTTGGACCTGAACGTGATTGAACTTCTACCTCCTCTCTCCTGCCTGCGGCCTTTCTTTCATCAAGTCTGTCAACGATTGATGATCACTGCTTTTCCAACTTCAGGAGAGCATAATCAAGATGCCTAATCTGAATGCAGCCTCTGATTTGTTTTCTCTATGCCCACCAGAAGGGAGAACCTACAAGAAGGGAGAGATATTTGTTCATCACAATGCAGGATTTATGGTAGCTTGGGGTGGAGAAAGTAAAAGAACATGCCATGGTGGTTGGCCAGGTGCTGTAGTGGCACTGAACGAATGATTGTATGTGTCTCAGTGTGTTGAGAATCGAGCGTTCTTACTGGAGCATTCCTGCCTTTCAGACAATACTTTCCAGACATATCCTGCTCTGAAAGTTAAAAAGTAGGCTCTGATAGTGGCTCATTGGTACCTAGCAACTTCTAGAAGTGACAGTGGGTCTTCAAGTGAAACTCCTGGAAAGCACAGAACTTACATATTGACACAAGGACCATAATCCAGCTCAGGGCAAAGAGGTATACATTTGGGATCAATAATATATTCAATGAGGTATACATTTGGGATCAATAATATATTCAATGAGGTATACATTTGGGCCCAATGATGAATGATGTGCAGAAAACCTGGTTCCAAACGAATGTCACAAAGAACTGAACAAACTGCTCTCTCAAGGAGTCATTTATAGCGTACTCTACACTTTCTTGCTTTTACTCAAAGAGTGAGCAGCAAGGTGTCTGTGTGGTAAACAGACTGTGTGTTCTCGTCTGTTGTGTGGGTGTGAGTCGGGGGAAGACCATAAATTGAACTAGAATTGTTCTCTACTGGTGACATTCAGAGTAACTCATCAAGCTGGTGGAATTTCCCCCATCAAATGGCATACACTGTTGCAAGGACATTTAAATAGATATGATTGTTGTACCAGTAGCGTATTGTCCTTTGCGTGTTACAAAATGGCAGTAATAAAGTTCACAATCTTACCATTCAGTCAACAAAAGAAAACTAATCAAAGTGTTGTATTATGCAAATATTTTGAAGGCATAACCCGTCTGTAATCTAAAACTGAACAACAGGTCCACACATTTCTCCAGTAGGTTTGTTTAACGTTTCTGAAGTGGTAACGCAACAATTTCATTAGCTTGAATTCCTTCCGAAATGAAAAGCCGGATCATCTTCCAAATTCACGTTGAGATTTTGAGAGTTCTAAAGCCTTTTTACTTCAGTGATGTGATTTGACTACTAAATAAAAATTCTGCAGTGCCTGATCAGTGGTTACTACAGAGTCAGCAGCAGCTCCTTTATACACACACACACACACACAAAGGGGGGGGGGTCCTATTATAATGTTACTCAAAGCACATCTATTAGACTGCATGTATTTAATTTCAGTGACGTTGGTGAGGTATCATCAGGTATGCTAGTTCTAGTTATTTAGTTTTATATTAGACTAGAAAATGCAATTTTTCTTAGAGCATAAATCAACACTACTGAATTCTTGAATGTGATCAGAAGGTATTGCTTAATATTCTATAATAGCACAGTTCTGATTCCAGCTATAATGATATTAAATCAAATGATATTAAATAAATATGCTCACTATAATCCATTATTGTTTCTATAGTAACAGCTTATTCACAGGGACAGGTATGGTGGACAATCTACATAATATAAGACTGATATTAAATTCCCATAAATGGCCATAAATAAGTAAATAAATGGCCAAAGGTTTGTAGACACCTGCCCATAACACTCATATGTGTTATGTGAACATCCCATTCCAGGTTTAGTCCCTCTTTGCTGTTATATCATGTATATTGTTATTAGATTTTGGAGCATGGCTGTGATGATTTGCTCATTTAGCCACAAGAGCATCAGTGAAGTTGGGCACTGATGTCCAGTTCATCCCAAAGGTGCTCAGTGGGGTTGAGGTCAGGGCTCTGTGCAGGCCACTCGAGTTCTTTCATGCCACCCTTACTAAAGAGCTCTCTTTGTGCTCAGGGGCATTGTCATCCCGGAACATGTTTGGGCCTCTTAGATCCAGTGAAGGGAAATTGTAATGCTAAAGCATACAAAGACATTCTATACAAGTGTGTGCTTATAACTTTGCAGAAACCGTTTAGGGGAAAACACACACATGGGTGTGATGGTCAGGTTGTTTGGCCATATAGTGTAGATTGTAAAATGTATAATCATTGATATTTTTTTTATCTGAAGAGTTTTTATGGAGTCAGTGCTTTATACCAATCAGTAAACATCTCCCAGAGGATAGATCACAGCAATAAAAAATAATAATAATTGTTGGCAAATTGCTGTAGTATAAGTGGAGTAAAACATTATTGGGACATACAGTAATTGGAAAATAAATAATCGGAAAATGTTTGCTAGCATTATCAAACAAGTAAGGCGTATAACACCATCTTTCTGCAGACTATGAAGCTTTAACGTTAGCATACATCCATAATCTAGATAGGTCTGGAATCTACCCAGCAGTCCTCTTGCCCCACCTCAAGCAGCATGCCCAAGCGTGTAGCACAGAATGAGATTTCATTCCTTTGCCTTACTTTATGTCTCCCTTTTTATTCATTGAGGAATGTGCTGCGATTGCATTTTGTCAAACATTCTAATCAAAAGTATGAACTATTATATATCTACGATATCGTGCTCATCATGGAGAAAAGGTTATTGGCAACTATTTTTTCCACTTTACTGATGAAAACAAAGATACCACTGAATTCACATAATCGGCTAGAAACACAATGTTTAGCAAAAATGAAAGGTGAAATATATATATATAAAAAAAATACAGTTGCCAATGGAGTGCAGGAATATACTATACAAATGCAACTTCACAAATAGATTTTTGGCTGCTTGGTCTAGACTACGTAGCCACTACTTCAGTCTCAGGAGGCACTAGAAAACTTTGCGTACAAAATCAGGATTGCGTTCTCCACTGCATCTGAAAGAAAGATTGCACCATCAGTAAGCTCCAGACTGTCATGAGCCTCCGTAGCTCAGAACTCCAAGGAGTTTCGCCCAACCTAGCCTCGTTTGGTGGGATTCCACAGCCAAGAGGCTTTCCTAGGAAAGGTGGCTTCGGGGAGAAAAGGTTAAGTTTCTCTAGCTGGCCATTGCATCAGCCCAGACACGATGTCCATCTGGAGAACACTAAACCTGACTGCTGCTTTACTGTGAGCAGAGCCAAGTGAATCCTTCAAGCCACTATGGGCCTGAAGGATTTACTCGGTTGCAAATCCTTAAACCCCATTTGTAATATGAATTCAGACAATAGGTTGGGCCATTTGTCTTATTAGTAGCATCCCCCTCATACACGGCTTTGTTTATAATTTATTAATTACTGGTCACTGAACACAATACAAAGAGAGACTTTAAAAAATAAATTAAAAAAAAAAAAAAAAAGAGAGAGAGAGAGGGGTGCATTTCAACAAACTTTATTCCACTCAAGATACCAATACATAAAAAAGTGATACTGAACATTTACATAGTGATAACACCATAGACTTACTTAAATAAATAAAAAAAATAAAATAAATACAAACATAAATACATGTGCCAAAAAAATTTACCTGAACAAATAAGTCACAATGATGGGATGGAAAAAAAATAATACTTTTTTTCTTTAACATATTACAGTCAGTGTCACAGTATTTAGAACAATGCCACGTGGTGGAGGTCATGACGTAAACAGTTGGAGGCACAAATGAAAAACATCGTCTTTCATCTGAGGATATTACATGACTAATATCTTGTACCAGGCAAAAAGCTTATAGCAGGTGTTTGTAGTGCTAACCTCCATCCATTTAGACACAGTCAAAATCAAACTAAAAGCAGAAAATTAAAGGCTCCACCACATGAGCCCTTTCTGATACCTTGTTATATGAGCTTAAGATACAGAAGGGCCATTATTGCACAACCCAGAAGACATCCCTCAGAAAGGCACTTTACTCTCCCTTCACATCTCAACACGAGGTACAGCTGGTCCAGCCGCAGATTGCAGCTACTAGCCCCTCCAGGCTTAAAGCTAAATCACTCTCCTTAAAATGTTTAGAATCACCGGCTTTCCATGCTTGATGTGTACCGTTAAGTGAAATAATAAAAGGTTTGCATTAAATAAAGGGGAAGGCAGGTGATCAAAACAGAAAGCCTCATCCTCATCACGCAAGTTCTCTTCATCTCCTTGTCACTTTGTTGTGTACATTTGTGAAGTCGAGTGGTAGTGTCGGTGTGACAAAGGAAAAGAAAATAAATCCAAAAAACAGTGCACCATAAGTCCAAGGAGGCCAGAATATAAGTTGGGAGAACTTTTGTGGCGAGATGCAAGCTTCTCCAGATGTGGTTTCAGTCTTAAACCTTGAGGTTTTAGTCCTTTCTTGTGGTTCGTTTATGTTTTGTTGTAGTGCTGCAGCAGCTGCACCACGTAATGGAGCCGGTGACGCAGATCAGAGGAGCAGCCATGCTCACAGAGTGTGTTCAGAGAATATGAGGAAGAGATCCGCTCACGACTAACATAGGTCAACAAGTACGTGTCTGCCAACTTGGACATGATCACCTTGGTGTGATCAGTGTAGAAGTTCACCTGGGAGCAGAAAAAGTACACATTATTGTACTGTAAAAGAGAGTAGAATGACATTTTTTTACATGCTAATCTAGAAGGCTTATATGAACAGAATCGATATGGATAAGAGAAACAACGCTCACCTGTAGAGAACCATTGTTAAAAAGCATAACTAAAGCATGGTCGGTCTTCATCCACTGCAGCAGAAGGGGACAGTCAGTAGGAGATGGCTGCTCATCACAACCCAGATCTCCACCCTGTAGGAACAGATACATAGCTTAGTTCAACCCACAGTGACTCATTTGCTTCCAGTGTAAGGACAGTACCCATAACTGATTAAAAGTAAAATTAGCACTAGAAATGAATTTCAGAATGTTTTCTGAAAAGCTCCTCACCTCCATGAGATTCTGCTCCATGTAGTTGGCCATCAGCTCCACAATGTGTTTCTGGCTCTGGAGCTGTTCGGGTAATGTATCCGCTTGGAAGGTGAAGTGTTTATTGTTGGTCAAACAATAACGAACTACCCTGTGGAGAGGGGAAATGCTAGGTCATAACCCAAGTAAGCTAAAACAAAATGTGGCCACTTTGATTCAATACATTTGTGAACGCCATAAACCAAATCAATTACAGTTTTGTCTGATGTCGATTCTAGGTTTAAGTGAAGTGCCAAATTTTAGTCACAAAGTTACCTTCGCTGGTCACACAGACTCAGATGAGTGCCTTCGTTGAAGAGGACTCCGACATTCTGATTGGAAAGCTGGTAGCCAAAACCATATTTGTTGGAGTAGTCCACCCACTTGGTCACCCAGACAAAAGGTTTAGGCTTTGTGACACATGGAGTGTTCCTAGATGCTGGAAAACCAAAAAGAATCCAAACATTAATTTCCTGATCATTATTCTGAGATACAGACATGTTTATCAAAAAGCTTCAATCGGTTATTACAGGTGTGAATAGAACAAACCTGCTGGCATGGAGGATAAGCAATTAATGAGGACCTTCATGGTGGCCTCAGCCACAGAAGCTGGGGTCAGTAGGTCTTCACACCCTGCACAAGAATCATGAGAAAAGTACATCACAGAGTTAATACAGCCGATAAGAGAGCAAAACTGGAGACATTCGAGTGTGCTGCTCATGTGAAAATACAGACTACACTGCACTATAAAAGCCTCGGGGTGAAATCTAAAATAGCACATCCACACTAAGTAAATTAACAAAGGCACACACACCATCAGTACTGCTGGCCACTGTGCCTTTGAAGGAACGGGATGTGGACTTTCTGGACACGTCCTCAGCTGGTGTGTCTAAGGGCCCTGAAACAGCCAACTGACCCGCTGGAGATGCAACCTGTGTGAGATGGGAGACGAAGGTCAAAATCAACGAGCTATATTTCAAACAGCAATGGGCTGTTAACTCTCTTTTTGCGTGTTCATTTCCAAAGCAGCCAAGCAGAGCACACGATCAAACCATCGTTTTGTTTTTTTTTCTGAAAAGGTGTGGCACGTATAATTAGTTTGCAGTTCAGGATTAGATCCCTTGTTTATCCCTTGACGCACATGTGATTTATCATATTGGAATTCACTCAGCCTTTTTGTATTCAAGTTATTCATCTACAGAAGCTCCCCATATAGCAGTGCTGCCAAGTCAGCTGATACAACAGCACAGGCTGGCTTTTTATAACGCCTCCTTAAGCACATGTCTTTATAAATAATAAATCAGACAAACACACAAGGTATCTTGAGAGAAATTTGGCTAAAGCCATTCGATCGAATGTATAACAATGTTTATCAACTCAAAGCAGTATTAAGGGTCATAACATGCCTCATTCACTCCCACGGTCTTGTAGCTGATCTGTCGGCTAATCGAGTGCTTCACTATGCCCGAGACAAGCTTGGAGATGTCCTCCTTGTCCTCACTGGGGTTCTTCTCTGCTGAAAGACAACAAAACAGGTGATTAAGTTCACATAGTGATACTGAAAGGGTTCAGCTGAAATAAATTCCACCTTAAAGAAAAGCCCCGTGATGGGAAGCCTTACCTTTGGATTTCTTCTTGCGAAAGAGGCTCTTGGCCATCTTGGTGAAGAACTTCTTGGCAGGGCTGGGTGGGTTGAGCTCCGGCACCATCACACATGCGGTAGGTGGAAGTTTGTCCGGAGTGAAGCCCTGGGAGAAGAGTTATTCGAAAAAAGCGTCAGGATGCCATGTACTTCAGAGATGGGTGACGTGATCCAAAAATGTCCAAGAGCACAGACGAGATGAAGCAGAAGCAATGTGCTTCAAGAACTAACCTTGCTGAAATATTCATGAGCCAGGATCTGGTCAAGAGTAAGGCGGTCACTGGGGTTCTTTTGAAGGATTGCAGAGATTAACTTTTGTGCTGCTGCAGAGAGTGACGGTGGAAGAGTATACTTCACTTCTTTGATGCATTTGTACGTTTCCTTCAAGTCTAACGTTTCAAATGGAGGGTTCCCACACAGAAGTGTGTACCTGACCAATCCAGAGAAATAGAACATGGTCAAGTAACTGGATATGTCACAGTATTTCCCACTGTATACTTCTCCATTAAGCTTGATATAATATTTAACTAAATAAAGCTGAACATGGTATTCACTTACATCACACAACCCAGTGACCAAACATCTGACTCAGTCCCATGTCCTTGACGATTTAATACTTCTGGTGCTAGGTAGTTTGGAGTCCCACAGATAGTTCTGCAAAACAGAGTCAGTTACCTCTTTGCAAAATAATGATCTTAATCAGAACTACGATTTCATCTAGGAAGAAAAACTACTTACTTTTTCCTTTGCTCAACAGTCTCCAGCTTTGCTGCCAGTCCAAAATCTCCCAGTCTCAAATCCATGTTCTCATTCACAAAGAAATTGCCTATTTAAAAAATAAATAAATGAAAAGTTTTGCACTCAGCTACAGCAGTTCTAAAAGACATGTAATGAAAGCAGTAAAAGCTACAAAACGGAAAATGCATTACCTAGTTTGAGGTCTCGGTGGAGGATTCCTTTGTTATGGAGGTATTTGAGGCCAGAAATGATTTGCCTGAGGTAGTAACGTACTTCAGGATCTGTCAGGGTGTGTCGTGCTTTCCAAATATGTGCCAAGGACTGCAGCAAGGAAAGCATACAGTCAGCCTCATTTTATTACCTGATGCAGTCATGGTTACTGTTTATAATAAAGGTTTTTTTTTTTCTTTTTTAAACAAATGCAGTACAACTACTGGTAAAGCAGCTCACCTTTCTGCTGCAGAGCTCGAGGAAGATGTAGATGTTGTCCTGGTCCTCAAAATGATGAGAAAACTTGACGACGTGTTTGTGCTGGAGGGTTTTGTGCAGCTCGATTTCATTCGTTATCTAAAGGAGAACCACAACACGGCGGCGGTTAGAACAAACACAGGGGCTGGGGATTTTCATCCGTGTAAAAGGTTAACGAGATCAAATGAGCAGATCCGTGTTTACCTTGTCTCTCTGGTGTGGCTTGGACACTCGGCTTTGTGGAATCACCTTCACCGCGTACATCTTGTTGCTCGAAAGATCGGTCATCTCATAACATCGAGCAAACCCTCCCTGCAATAAAACAATCGGTCTGTCAGAGAGGAATCGGCTCTGGGATCAGAAATAGAACCTTTATTTCCTTTCAGACAAGGGCGCGTGCTGGAAGGTCGTGTGATCGTCTGGATCCTTCAGCATCACCTAAAATCAGCTGGATGACACTGCACTCTCACTGCACCGATCAGGATCTAAAAACACTGCTGAAATGGAGATGCTCCTTACTGCCTACATGACACCCCAGAAATGCATTAATCCAGGAGAACATGGCCTCATGGCAGGTAGGATGGAGAAGAGACACTGGCTCCAGGTGAAGTCATGGTTGCATATGTGAACGTCAGTACACCGACACAAAGATGTACACTGTATTAAAGCTGTAGGGGAGGGAACCATGACATACACCCCAGAACAAATCCCTACACCACAGAATAACGCCACTCAGGAGCACGCGCAATTAAACGAGTACCAACCCGTCCAGCTACTGATATAATAAGCAGTCGTGTTATGAAACTATTCAGAATGAAGTACCTTTCCCAAAAGCTTTCCTTTGGAGTAGGATCGTCCGGTCTTCGGGTCGATCACCACCTGCGCGAGCTCCACTTTGGTTTGTTCACATTTGCTCCGGTTCGGTTTCTGTGTCGGCGCGAGCGGAGAGTTCTCCGGACACGACTTAAACAAATCCGGGTTCATCGTCTGACAGGAACGACGCTGTTCTGTACTGAAACAAGACTGATCCATTCATTAACAAACGAGTCGGCTGAACGAGTCCGTACCGCACACCTTCAACTCCTCAATGAACGCGCCCGGGCACGCGCCTGCCAGTATATAAGCCGCCGGTGACGTCATTGCGGGGCGGGATCTAATGGGTGGAGCGATGTGAAACACCATGATGTGATTTGTTCCCATCAGACGTCCATCAAGGTGTGGAGGAAGCCGGAAGGACAAAGATTGAAATGGTGAATGAAACCCGCACTGATCCAATCACAGGTCGGTGTGTTCGGATCGAATGAATATCAATGGCCGACTGTTACAGGAATACCTGAACATGTCTTTAAAAAGGGCCTTCGTTTCATTCATTCTCTTTATCAACTCGCCTAAAACAATCGATTTACACCTTCTTTTAAATGTGTGGCCCTATCCGGATTTCCATACTATGCGATTCAATTTCGTTCATCTTCCCTGGCAGTGAACCCTTCAGTTTCTTTCAAAATGCCTCGCCACATAAAGCGTGAATGAATCAATAACGAGTGCCACGCTGAATGCTGTTAATACTAATAAAACACAAAGCAAAAGATAAAACATATATAATGTCTTGTATTTTTTCTTTATGTTGATCTGTTATTGTATATAAATGATCTAAGTTCCCCACATATAATCTAGTATCGTTACTTAATGTTAACACCGAATGGTTAAAATTAATGGACCGAGTTTCAACTGTTGTTACTTGCAAAACATTAAATAAAGGAAAAATAATACCAATAATAATAATAATAATAATAATAATAATAATAATAATAATAATAATAATAATAAAAGGCATGTGCTGCCCCCTGGTGGATTTATTTTGCACTACTGTTAGCACTGCGTTCAGACGCAATTTCCCAGTTCTTCCTGGCAGCACTACTAAAACTCATGCCACTGTGTATTACACTTGAACAGTTCAACAGTGGTTTAATTTCTCATACTGCAATAACAGCTATTCATCCATCATTCACGCTTTTGGGTGATTTGAAAATAGTAAAGTATATTTGATAGATAAGTGTGGTATTTTTTTTCAGTCTGTGGAGAAGATAAAATTGTTTTTATAGCCACAAACATTTGAGCACCTAAGGTAAGCACAGAAAGATGGATGTGTTGTCAGTCTTTAAAAAATTAGTTGATAGGGTTTCCATTACCACTGGACACATGAAAATTGAATTTTGTAGACATTTTATTTCCCATTATCAATGTATGCAATCTTGAAAACATTCATCAAGTGTGCAGCATGTTAGGTTTTACAAACAGATGTCTTCTGTCAATCTTGGTGGAATAACAACTGTAGAACAAACAGACAAACAAATTTCTAAACTTGTGTCCTAATAAGTATTTTCAGCCATAATGACAGCCAACAAGAGTGATCAATAAAAAGGCAATTATGCAGGAATGGCATGTAGATAAGGAATTGTAGTTCAATGCAAGACTCAGAAGTCAAATTCATCTCCTTTGGCTTTCTTCTCCTGTGACTCTGCCCAGGCCTTGTTGATAGTGCGCTTCATTTCGTCATCACCCTCGGAGTAGATCTTCTTCAGCATATTCATCAGCCCCTCTCCAGGATCTGCATTCTCATCATAGCTGGGCTTGCTGAGGAGAACACACGTCAGCTTAGCATGATCAGGTTACATGTTCTGTTATCAATATTTTAATAGGACTTCAAGTAATAAATAAATAAGAAATAAACCAGTTAGGTTCAGAAATTATGTTTTGGAATCGCCACAAGAGGCTTCTGAATAACACGGATGAAGGTGGCCTGGTCTGATGAATCAAATTTTTTTTCTTTACCTCATGTGGGCAGCTGGGTGTGTGGCACCAGGATGCACTATGGGAAGAAGGCAAGCTGGCAGAGGCAGTGTGATGCTCTGGGCAATGTTCTGCTGGGAAACCTTGAGTCCTGACATTTATTTGGATGTTACTTTAACATGTACCACCTACCGAAACATTGTTGGAAACCAAGTACACGTTCAAGGCAATAGTATTCCCGAATGGCAGTGGCCTCTTCCAGCAGGATAATGCTCCGTGCCACACTGCAAAAATTCTTCAGGAACGGTTTGAAGAGATCAAGTTGGTGACTCGGCCTCCAAACTCCCCAGATCTCAATCCGATCAAGCATTTGGTATGTTCTGGACAAACAAGTCCAATCCATGGAGGCCCCACCTCACAGCTTACAGGACTTAAAGGATCTGGTGCTAATGTCTTGGTGCCAGATACCACAGCACACCTTCAGAGGTCTTGTGGAGTCCATACCTCGATATATGTAATATTAGGCAGGTAGTTTTAATGTTATGGCTGATCGATGTTTGTGAGAAACCCAAGCCTTTAATGAAAGTAATTTTGATAAGTAAAAAAAAAAAAAATTGAACATACATGAAGGCACCGGATCTTCTCCTTACAGCTTGGTGATATTGGAGAATACATAAATCAGATACAGAACAGAATCAGAGATCACAACTCAATATGCAGTGTCTACACAGCCTCCAGGATCCCGCATCACTCTGTTAAAAGCACGATTCTGGGGTCATTGAGCTATTTTGTGTGGACTGGATGTATATTTTTGCTCTATTGCTGGAAGATCCAACCACGACGGTAGCTTCTTGGCAGAAGCAGATTCATTTTCATTCAAAATCTCCTGTTGCTTCATGGAGTCCCTGTAGCTGGACCTTTAGAGGTTCTCTTCTGTATAACCAACATTTTTAAGCCAAAACTATTTCTAGTGTTTGTTCCCAAAAGGTACATTTTTGGTTATCTGACCATAGAACCTGGTTCTAATCAAAGTTACAGCGGCTTCTAGTGAGCTCCAGGCGCTCATGTTGTGGTTAGGTGAAAGAAAGAGCTTTCTTCTGGCACACCTTCCAAACTGTTTATTGGCATTGAGGTGGCGTCTAATTGGAAATCATGATCACTAGAGGAATTTCTACCGCTTTAACACTACTCCTCATGGTGTGCGGGTCAATACACACTCTCATTTCATTTCTGTACTCTTTAATCCTCCCCATGTTGACGAGTGACTGAGGGAATTTGACCTACGTCTCACCTCATATTTATATCCTAGGTCAAGGATGTCAAGTCAAGGATGACCATGTAGGAGTTCCTACACACGGAGGTGAATTTTACAGTAAAATATAAATGGGATCATGCTTCAGTTACTTTCTGTTCATAGGAATCTCTAGGAATGAGTGAGAGTGTGAACTACCGTTTAATTAAAACTATTATTTTGTATATATGTTTGAAATGTTATTAGTATAAACTTCAACTGAAGGTTAGAGTCCTCTCATTATTTTCAGTGTGAGATTAAATTAATGAACCCCATCGCTTTACACAACTTTTTACACTCAACACCCCAAAACTATTTGAAAAACTTGGGGTAAAAGTCAATTTCACAAGCTCAATCCCTAAGTTATCAATGTTTACTATATTATACTTTGTATACAAATACAAAATAACACATAAGTTAAGGATTTATCCCTGAAACAGTTAGTCACAGCTCATCTAATGTGACCCTTATGATGTTTTTGCACTGGGACTATCGTTATATGTTGGGAGAGCAAGCGCTGTCTATCTAAGGAGACGTCTCCTGAATGGAACACAGGGACAGAGGACATATTTCAACTGGCCATGATGATCGTATAATGTATGTAGTCAAGCGCTCTACTATAACGTTATACTCACTCTTTCTCCTTGGATTGTTTCTCCACCTGTGTAAACCACTCCCATTTCTTTGTTGTCTTCTTTTTGCACATGACGAGTACCATGTCTGTTTTCACCTGTGAAAAATTTTAAAAAATCAAACCGTAAAAGGCCAAAGAAGATATGCAGTCTGTTGATAACTTTCAGTGCACTTAGTATTGGACAGAGTAACACACCTTTCTACTGCTCTCCTCAACTACAATGGGGCACAAGAGGTTGTTGACCGTCATTTGATAGTTTTTTCCCTCCAAATCTTTAACAAGTACATTGAAAGACCTGTAAAAGACAGAAATTATTCTAATATTTCGTCACAGAAGAGACAGTTACAGATTATATAAATCATTAGAATCCTTTATAATCCCTTAATAATAATAATTATAATGATGCCACTGTATCATATATCATTTCATTTCAAACTGAGCTCCCTATGCTTTACAGTATGTGAACAAATAATAGTAATAACAAAAGATTATATATATATATATATATATATATATATATATATATATATATATATATATATATATATATATATATATATATGCACAGAAAGTTTGAATTCTCTACAGTGCTGTGCAAAAGTTTTAGACATGATGTTCTTTTTGAGGAATTTGGTGTTTGGCTCATGCCAGATGTAACGGAACCCCTGTCTTCCAAACAGTTCCACTTTCGGCTCATCAATCCACAGAACATTCTCCCAAAAAGTTTGAGGATCATCAAGGTGTGTTTTGGCGAAATTCAGACGAGTCTTAATGTTCTTCTGGGTTAGCAGTGGTTTTCACTTCACCACTCTTCCATGGAGCCGTTTTCCCCCAGTGTCTTTCTGATAGTGGAGTCATGAACAGTGACCTTTATTGATGCAAGAGAGGCCTGTAGTTCCTGTGATGTTGTCCTTGGCTCTGTTGTGACTTCCTGGATGAGTCGTCGCTGTGCTCTTGGAGGAATTTTGGAAGGTCGGACACTTCTGGGAAGGTTCACTACTGTGCAGGTTTTTTCCATTTGGAGATCCCAAAGAGTCCCAGAGCCTCTGAAATAGCTTTGTAACCCTTCCCAGACTGATGTATTTTAGTCACCTTCTTCCTCATCATTTCTGGAATTTCTTTCAACTTTGGCACAGCGTGTTACTGAGTAAGACCTTTTAAACAACTGCACACTGTTGAAAAAGTTCTATTGAAGTGTAGATGTGATGGAACAGGGTTTGCAGTAATCAGGCCTGGTTGTGTTTAGTCCAGCTGAACCCCGTTATCAATGCAGTTTCATAGATTTGGGGAATTAGTAACTACAGGGGCACATACATTTTCACATAGGCCCAGTTAAAAACTCATTTAAAAACTGTATTTTGTATTTACTCAGGTTGCCTTTATTTTAGAACCCCAATTAGATTTTAATATCTGAAACAATTTTGTATGCGATATACACAAAAACAGAAGAAACCTGGGAAAAAAGAATACTTTTTTACAGCACTGTATAATACTGGGTAGTTTATCTATTGAGGTAAATTATACAATATTACACATCCGTGAGGATTAGCAGTTAATTTGAAATTAAGAGTCAAATATTTTCAACCAATGGGATTGAAAGAGAAAAGAAAACACTGCATTCCAGCATAGGAACCTTATACCATTTGTGAAACATAATGGTGGTAGTATCATGGTTAGGGCCTGATCTGGCCCAGGACGACTGGCCATCATTGATGTAACAATTAATTCTGAATTAAACCAGCACATTTAAAGGAAAATGGCAGGACGTCTGTCCATGAACTAAATGTCAAGAGAAAGTTAATCATGCAGCTAGATAATGACCCTAATCACACGAGTCGTTCTACCAAAGAACGTTTAAAGAAGAATAAAGTTGATGTTTTGGAACGGTCAAGTCAAAGTCCTGACCTTAATCCAATAGAAATTTTGTGGAAGAACCTGAAGCAAGCAGTTCAAGTGAGGAAACCCACCAACACCCCAGAGCTGAAGCTGTTCTGTACTGAGGAACGGGATAAAACTCCTCCGAGCCGATGTGCAGGACTGATCGACACTTACCCCAAACGTTTATCTGCAGTGATTGCTACACAAGGGGGTCACACCACATACTGAAAGCAAAGCTTCACATACTTTTGCCCCTCACATATCTGTAATATTGGATCATTTTCCTCAATAAATAAATGACCAAGTTTTTGTCTCATTTAGTTAACTGGGTTCTCTTTATCTACTTTTAGGACTTGTGTGAAAATCTGAAGATGTTTTAGGTCGTATTTATGCAGAAACATGGACAATTCAAAAAGTGTTCAAAACTGGGTGTATGTGTGCGGGTGCGTGTGTGTGCGTGTGTGTATATACACTACCGGTCAAAAGTTTAGAAACACTAACTCATTATTTATTTTAAACATTTTAGAATTATAATAAAATCATCAAAACTCTGTAATAACACAAATAGAACTATGGGAATTATGTTGTGATAAAAAAAAATCCAAAATAAATCAAAATAATTTAATATTACAGCATCTTCAAAGTATTTTTGCCTAGAATTCTCTCACCTGATTTCTTGAGGAATTTCCCTGAGATGATTTTTAAACAGTATTAAAGGAGTTCACACCTACGCTCGACACTTATCGGCTGCTTTTCGGAAATATTTCGCTCCAAGTCGCCCGTTTAAAAAATATTTTTTTTGTAAATAAAAAGTTAGCTTTCTAATGAAAGAAATGAATACGTTGTCACAATTATATTTTTGTCTACGACACCGATTTCACACATTTAATCATACACCTTCAGATTTTAACATCACGAGAAACATTTCAAACGTCTCCAAACTTTTGACTGGTAGTGTGTGCACATAACATACGCACGTACGCACGCAATTCAGTTGAATACTACTGCCAGATAACAAGTTAGAAGTTAGCTGGCAGTAATATTCAATTACAAGCAAACAAGTGTCTCATGTTCTTCAGGAGTACTGTGAGAGGGAGACAAGCCAAAGCACCGCACCACGTGTTTACACTGTAACAGAAAATGAGCTAAACAACATTTTTTTTTCTGTTAGGTAAAGGAAAATCTAAAAACTTTGAGACATGCTGTGCTAAAACATTAGGTAGTTCATAATAAGCTCATTCGTCAGCTACTTGTGTTCATCAGCAGTTCAAACACGTTACATACCTGTCCGTAAAGCTGACCTGAACATTGTCAGCGGGGATTTTATGCACTCCTTTTAACGTGATGTAGACTTTTACAAATTTTTCAGACTGGTCCCAACCTATAATAGAAAAAAAACCCCCACTGTGATTAACGGAGGCATTCAGACTGGTGTAATGAAGGCATAGGACGCCAAGAAACAGCACAATTAAAGTATGCACACCATAATTGTTTATTTTGACCATGTATCCCTTGACTGTCGTGTCTGCTTTGTCTTCAGAATCTCTTTTTGCTTGATTTTCCCTTTGTTGCTGCTTCTGAGCCAGTTCTTTCTTGATCTTCTTCTGCTCCTGTGAGAGGAGATCCTGCACACGCTGCCTTTCACACATCTCCAGGAGCCGTGTCACTTCTTTCAAGTCGCTCTCAAGTCCTGTGATCTGATGACACGTTAATAAAAGTTAATCAAGTACTGTTGTGTCAACTGCTGTATAGCACAAATTCCACACCTTTAAAGAACAACCTCGGATTTAGTTTATTGTCTGTCCCACAGAGTGTTGGATTACACGTTCAACACAAAAAGATCTAAGTGTAATAAATATTTCCAAATGTTGTTGGTTAAATTATAATTAATATTTTATTTACATAAATCACGTCTGTGTTGCATCCAAGTTGTTCATGGAAGACAGAAGTCGAGGCTGAGATGACTCAAGAGATGACTATTATCAATACTGAATTATTATCAATACTGCATTGGCTCCCAGTAAAATCTCACATTAACTATAAAATACTTTTTTTAACCTATAAAGCACTAAATGGTCTCGCGCCACAATATCTAAGCGACCTTTTGGTTTTATATGATCCGCCACGCCTACTTCGGTCAAAACATGCAGGCTATTGACGGTACCTCGAATAGTGAAGGCTACAGCAGGGGGAAGAGCTTTCTCTTATAGAGCCCCACAGTTATGGAACAGTCTTCCTATTAGTGTTCGGGGCTCAGACACAGTCTCAGTGTTTAAGTCTAGGCTTAAAACGCATTTGTTTACTCAAGCCTACCCTGATTAGATTCTGTTCTACTACTTCGCAGTCATAATAATCTTTTTTCTCCCTCTCTCCTTTCGCCGAGCCCCCCACGAATTTATGGAGATACTAGAGATCCAGATCCCTTCTGCCTCTGGATGGAGCTCAAATCTTCTCTAATTCCAGACTGCTGGGACTACGGCTGCTCCTAACGCCATACAGACTTCATATAAATCCATAATGAACTTTTTCACACTATCTGTTGTTACCCAGATGAGGATGGGTTCCCTTCTGAGTCGGGTTCCTCTCAAGGTTTCTTCCTCTTAAAACATCTTAGGGAGTTTTTCCTCGCCACCGTCGCCACTCGGTGGCTTGCTCAGTTGGGATAAATTCGCACCTTTAATATCTGTATACCGTGTTGATATTTCTGTAAAGCTGCTTTGAGACAATGTCTATTGTAAAAAGCGCTATACAAATAAAATTGAATTGAATTGAATTGAATTGAACTCAAGGATAAGATTGACATTCAACTTTTGAATTTTACTGCATTGTTAGATTTGATCTGTTCAGATCGACAATACTTTGCTGTCTGGAATGCAATTTATGTCATTTACGAAAAGACATTTAAATACCAGGTGCAGTGAAAAGCAGACTGGATTTCGGTGATTTTGGCTTAATTCCTAATCAAAACAGAACTGCTTTTGAGTTAGATTAACCAAACATCAACCCCTGAAAGTGTATAAGAGAGACTCTCTGATACCCAGAGATATTCCTGTTGTTTTTTTACACTGGACATGTGTTTTAGAGAGCATCTGTACACTAATTACAAACGCTCCAAACTGCAGAATGAGTCATATATATTAACTATAACACAAACTATAACCATCACACACAGCTATAACCATCACACACAACTATCACACACAGCTATCACCATCACACACAACTATAACCATCACACACAGCTATCACCATCACACACAGCTATAACCATCACACACAGCTATAACCATCACACACAGCTATAACCATCACACACAGCTATCACCATCACACACAGCTATCACCATCACACACAACTACCACACACAGCTATCACCATCACACACAACTACCACACACAGCTATCACCATCACACACAACTACCACACACAGCTATCACCATCACACAGCTATCACCATCACACACAACTACCACACACAGCTATCACCATCACACACAACTACCACACACAGCTATCACCATCACACACAACTACCACACACAGCTATCACCATCACACACAACTACCACACACAGCTATCACCATCACACAGCTATCACCATCACACACAACTACCACACACAGCTATCACCATCACACACAACTACCACACACAGCTATAACCATCACACACAACTATCACACACAGCTATCACCATCACACACAACTATAACCATCACACACAGCTATCACCATCACACACAGCTATAACCATCACACACAGCTATAACCATCACACACAGCTATAACCATCACACACAGCTATCACCATCACACACAGCTATCACCATCACACACAACTACCACACACAGCTATCACCATCACACACAACTACCACACACAGCTATCACCATCACACACAACTACCACACACAGCTATCACCATCACACACAACTACCACACACAGCTATCACCATCACACAGCTATCACCATCACACACAACTACCACACACAGCTATCACCATCACACACAACTACCACACACAGCTATAACCATCACACACAACTATCACACACAGCTATCACCATCACACACAACTATAACCATCACACACAGCTATCACCATCACACACAGCTATAACCATCACACACAGCTATAACCATCACACACAGCTATCACCATCACACACAGCTATCACCATCACACACAACTACCACACACAGCTATCACCATCACACACAACTACCACACACAGCTATCACCATCACACACAACTACCACACACAGCTATCACCATCACACAGCTATCACCATCACACACAACTACCACACACAGCTATCACCATCACACAGCTATAACCATCACACACAGCTATCACACACAACTATAACCATCACACACAGCTATCACACACAACTATAACCATCACACACAGCTATCACACACAACTATAACCATCACACACAGCTACCACATCACACACAGCTATCACCATCACACAGCTATAACCATCACACACAACTACCACACACAGCTATCACCATCACACACAGCTATCACACACAACTATCACCATCACACACAACTATCACCCACAACTATCACCATCACACACAACTATGACCATCACACACAGCTATCACCATCACACACAGCTATCACACACAGCTATCACCATCACACACAGCTATCACCA